>NC_053421.1:16614599-16874599 GCF_016859285.1 Xiphias gladius
GCTGAGGTATGAAAAATTACTTGCTGAGTCACTGTATTAAAGTATATGGTAATATGAATTCAAACTGGAACACATTTTTTTGGTGCACTTCTCAAGTATTTCAGAAATATTACTGGTTAATGTGATCTTTCCTACAATATATGTCTCTAAACCATAACTTCAAAACAGTATAAATTCATAATTTTCAAACTGGATAGACAGCAATGGAATAACTCTGATAGAACTGATGTTTATAGAAAAACTACATTTTTTTTTTCTTTGTACTGGATGTGGCATAAAATAAGTACAGTGCTGGTGCAATAATTAATTGAAGATAAAGTTGGTGATTTAAAAAAAAAAAGGCACTGAAAAGTACCTTCTAAGCTATTCCTTCAGAATGAATTAGTGGATATGGACCTGAGCATTGTTCTGGTTGATTTTTTTGTGAAACTCTCATATAAAGGCCTTTATTCTGATTTGGATGTCTATCATTGTGTCAGAAACCCATATAGCTGAAGATGAAGAAATGAGATAAATGAAGCCATAAAGCTGTAAGAAGTTTAAGTCTTATACCTGATTAATGTTTTAAAGGGCTCTAGTCATTAATTTAATTACCGATTAATGTTATGATTGTCTCTTCTTTAACTGGTGGTTTAGTCTATAAATATCTCTATAAATAATGCCAGATGCATTTGACAAATTACCAGAACCAAATGCGATGGTTCAACTTCTGTAAATTGTCCAAAACACAAATATGTTCAGTTTACAATTATATGAAACAGAGAAAATATGGAAAACACTCCCCTTTTAGGAAGCCTTAATTAGTACTTGACAAATGACTGGGTTAATTAATTGATTATCAAAATTATTTATTTTTTCTGTATTTCATTTCTTTATGGATTAACAAAGATGAAGCACAGCATAATTACAGTATGTCTTCTTCTAGCACTCCTGTGAAAAAAATCACCTTTTTTACCTTGTATTCAAGGTATGCAAGGCAAATCTGGCTATTAATAGT
Organism: Xiphias gladius; assembly: GCF_016859285.1. Taxonomy (NCBI): domain Eukaryota; kingdom Metazoa; phylum Chordata; class Actinopteri; order Istiophoriformes; family Xiphiidae; genus Xiphias; species Xiphias gladius. The sequence goes on from NC_053421.1 coordinate 16,615,597, forward strand.
TTTTTTTTTTTGACCAGTAACACAGAGTATACACATACAGTTTATTTTCTGAAGTAACTTTGTCTATAGATGTAATACACAATGTCCTATTACACAGCATGCAGTACACACCCATACAACTCTCCCTGAACTCTGATTTCATCTGACAAGCCTCACCCAATTTTATCCTCTCCTCCCTTTTCTGTTTTCTCCATCTTTTTCCATTTCGTATTGCTCCCATTGATTTTTTTGTTTGTTTTTCCAGCTGATTATGTCCCTGTACTCTGATTCGCCGATGGGCACATTGCTCTCTGCACTTTAATTGGACATTTAATTAGATCACAGTTTTAGTCCAATTAGACTCAGAGGTGTGGGGAAAAGGGAATGGAGGGGAGAAGAGGCAAAAGTCCCCAAGCTGGTCTCTCTCGCTCCCTTCCCCCTTCTTGCTCTCTCCCTCTCCTCTCCTCACTCTTTTTCTTCATCTGTCTTTTTCTGTCCGCCTTGCTGTCTCTCTCCCCCTCCCTCCTGAGGGTGGCTCATTAGTGATATAATGGGATGACAAAACACACAGCTCCCCTAATTCTCAGAGTGTCTCAAGCAGCAGCTGAAACACACACACAGACACAGACACACGTACACGCACATGCACACGCACATCACACACACACACGCACACACACAAGGTGACAGGAACTGTATCTGCTCACTTTTTCAGAACTTGTGTGGTTGTTTAAGGGAGTCTTTTGTTATAAACTCTTGCACTCTTCCTCCCATTTGGTACTGAAGCCATGAGGGGGTAGGCAAAAGGGTTTTGAGACAGAGCCTGGGTGTTATTAGTCCTCTGATTAATCTCCAGCACCGACTGACAGTCACCGCAGCATCAGCCAGTCCACACACAAACACTCACACACATACCGCAAACATTAACAACATGCTCGGCAGAACCCTATCGACTCAGTGGAGTGCTCCGGTATGATATCGCTACATCTAATGAGACTAAGATAAGCCTCATTAGCAGTAGCGCTCTCTTACATGTTACTCAAATGCAGGGCTATTCTGCACTAGTTTTAGTTCCATTATTGTCCCGCCCTCTTCCCTTTTTTGTTGTCATAGTCTTTGCACAGAGCTCTGACTCACAGCATAAACAACACTGTGCCCCAGTGGGCGAAAAACACATGGGCAAATGTAAACACACACTAACACACCGCCAGATGCACACAGTTACGCTCAGGTGTAAGTCCTCGGAGGACACAAGTCAATCTCTGTGTCTCTCAAGCAGTCACACACACCATCTCCTACCCTCCACCCTCTACTGGGACTGATACCAGCCTCTACTGTGTCTCCTACTCTACACACATACACTCACACATCCTACACGGCATGTCTGCATCACTGATTTGTGTGTTTTCTCTCTATATGTGTCTATATACGCATATGTGTGTGCATATATATCGATGGTGTGTGTGAACGACAGGCAGCAGGCAGGGGTGTTTTAGCCACAGGCGTAACCACCTGACCCCCGTGGCTGTGAGATTGACAGCTGTGGTCCCGCCTAATTGCATTACTCTCCCAGGTGATTGGCTCACACCCTGGGGGCTCATTTGTCAGAACGTATTGTGGTAATGATGTAAATCAGCAGATCTATGTGTCGCTCAGCCTTCTCCCCCCCTGCTGATTGGCCCTGCTGTGCCCCAGGACTCGGCCTCCAGCTGAGGGAGCAAGCTCATTGGTCCTTGGGGAACCAGGAAGTCCCCTAGAAATAGGGCTTTACAGATTGGGCATCCCTGTGGGTTTATATTATTCTTCCTCCCACCTCTTTACCTGTCAGTCAAAACGCAGGGACCGAACCCTGCAGCCTCTATCTCCTATTGGAGACATAGATACACACACACATTCACAGAGACACACACACAGAGACACGTAAGTGGTATAGGCACCCATAATAACCCCATGTTAACTAAGACCCTAAACACACTGTTAAAATTAAAATAAACGGTACAAAAACATGCTTATTTAAAAACTCTGTGTGTGTGTGTGTGTGTGTGCGTGTGTGTGTGTGTGTGTGTGTGTGTGTGTGTGTGTGTGTGTGTGTGTGTGTGTGTGTGTGTGTGTGTGTGTGTGTGTACTGTATCTGTGTATGTCTGCTTGGCTACAATTGAAATAAAGGCCACAGGCTCAGACTCCGTTCCCCACTGCTTACCCAGCATTCCCTAGCTATGTTCTCTATCAAAAGCAGACACCTTCACAGTGACAGGCAGCTAGAGAAACATATAGACAAACACACCACTCACACACTCACAAACACACACACACACACACTTTAACTCCCTGGTTTCTTTACCTGTCTGTCTGAACAGCACGCGTGTGGTGTGGGTGTATGTGTGTGTGTCAGGTGGCAGCAGTGTCTGCATGCGCAGCACTCCTGTAGTGTTGCTGAAAGGTTTTGTGGGAGTGTCTAGGTTCTTTGTTAAACTCACTGTGGTTATATCAGGCAGAATATGAATAAAGACTAAATAATGTCAGCATCAGCATGAATCAATACTTACACAGATGTAAAATCACTTGGTCTGGACCTCAGTCCGTGATCAATGGTTTTCTCTGAGTTATTGTCTTCATATTAACAAGTGGAATGCTCCCTGAGGAACACTTATGAATGGCTAAATGAGAGCACTCCACACCTCTCAACAGGACCCCGTGTTGTTTTTACACCCTCCTTTGTTTGATTTCAGACACTGTATTGCAAAAGCCTTTTTAGCCAAATTTGGATGCACCGTAGGTGTTTCCAAAACACTCAGGCCCTCATGAAACTCTAATTGCCTGCTCTTGGCAATATCAATGTCCCTCACACAGGTTCAAATATCGACAAATGTCCCTCCCTGTCAGTGTTTGGCCAAATTATAACTTTTTTTCTGCATCTAAGATTATTCATAAATCAATTCATATTTTATTGTAGCAGCTGGGGGTTTAAATATTGACTCCAGAAATGCAGGAAAAGATCAAAATAAGTCAACAAAACTAAAGGAAAGTTCGGAATAAGCTCTGGACATGATTGAAAAGTAGCACAGCAAATATCTGATCGTCCCATTTAGTTCTCTGCGTAACAGGACGTTAACGTCAGAAACATATTACTCTTTCTAAAGTGCAACTTGGCATCTCTGTTATATCTGCATGTGTGAAATATTAGTATATGCAGACTGTATGTGTGTACGAGCGCATGCACATGCATAACTGACTGAGTAATCATTGTAAATTAGAGATGTTTAGAGATGTTTGTGGTTGATTTTGGTTAAGTCCCTGTAAAAACTCTCTCACGGAAAATAATTTCCCATGACGTGGCACATGTGCCAAACACGCACACACCGACACACTCATACGCACCTTAAGTGCCGCAACTACCATCTTTCCCTCCCTCCCTCCTCCTTTATGCACACATAGACCTACTTTGCAGTAAATGTAGTAACTAACCTGTTTTAAGTGTCCACCACTACTTGGCAGAGCGTGAGAAAGCAGCAAGTATGATGTGTAATTGCCATGCTGCACGCAGTGTCTACGGGAGCACTCTTTATGAGGTGATGGCGGGGAGGGCGAGGGGGATGAGAGGGAAGGATGGAGGACACCAGCATATTTCCTCCTCCCTTCACATCATTCAGTTTTCTACCAAGAATTTAAAAGTTCTAAGGGTGAAACTGAAGTAATGAACCTGCCTATTCTTAATCAATAAATCCTATCTGTTGTATTGTATAAAACCACTTTATACAGTAAGTTTCATACGTAGTGAATCAGCTCTATTTGTGTGACCGTTAATGAAAATGTCTTGGAGAAATCTCAGATTGTGGCAGAGTTTGTGCCTCCAGCGTTTATGTGTTTAGGGGCAATAATTGATTTCTGTGTTGTGCCCCGCAGGGTTTATCCCACATCTCTAAAACCACACACACATGCGCGCACGCACGTACACGCATGCACACACACACACACACATGCACACACACATATAGCAAGGCATGCTGCAGTATTAATGAGACATGAATAAGACATGAAGAGAGACCCCCCTCTTACACGCTCACACAGGGTCTCCCCCTCCCATGCTGCTTCCTGTCTGCAGCTTACCCAGCTTTCACTGGGCTCTGGTTAAGTGGGGCCAGGAAGAGATTTAACCCCCTCAGCAGGAGCAGACACACACACACTCACACGTACACACAAGCGCACGCATTCAAGCGTGCACGCACGCATTCAAGCGTGCACACACACACTCCCTACTGTCAGGAAACATTAGGTCACTTATTACGATATCGGAAAATATCTGTTTTATTGTGTAGCAGACTGCTAACAGAGCTTCAGGTGTTTAACTGGCTGAAATATGATTGATGTTTAAGAATAATAATTTTACGGTTGCTCCTTTATGGCTCTAATCTATTAACGTAGGCTACAGAAAAAGTCTATAAACTAACTGATTGAGCTTGAGGTGTACATTGATACTATTTGGGAGATTAAAAAATGGGGCCTGTGCATGTGGCACTTACCTAATATTACTTTTAATTTAGTTTTTTGTTTTTTTTGGGGGGGGGCTGGAAGTGATTTTGAGATTTCCATTTTAACGTATTTCATTAGCAGTATCCATTAAATCCTGGCCTATTGTAGCCTATAACATACCATTATGCAGGAACTACTTAATTGTAACTGCATCCATTTGTGGGGTGTGCTTGTGGCTAAATGAATGGAAAGGACTCAGCTTAATGTCATCGTATTAAACACCTGATAAGTAAGCTGAGTGTATGTTACTGTAGGCTGAGTTGTGACCTTCCATCTGTTTGTGTTGTAGGCCTCAGCGACGACTAGCCAGGGACCTGCCTCTCTGGGCTCCCAGGTTCATGCTGCAGCTGTCAACGGAGATAGGAGCGCCCTCCTCAAACTCATCACAGGTGAGCAGCACACAAGCAATCAGTCTCTAAATCATATTACAGGTTCATTCACTATCTCATCTGTATCAGGAATTTAGGGCAGGGCCCTATGATTTTATGATATGCATCTTAACCACTCGTCCACCAAGACACCCCAAGCACACAGGTTCAGTTCATATTAATATGCAGTAATGTAATGTTGTTTTATTGATTTCTATAAGGAGAGTTTCTTTGCATTTAGCGCATCTGCAGAAAGGTCAAAGTGGAGGGTTAGTTGCAGCAGCTGTTTGGAGTCTTGGGTTTTGCGCAGACAAACTACATCAGCATGGATGCTGGAACCATGGTCCTTCTGCTACAGGATGGTCCACCCCACTGTGGAAGTGCTGACATGATCCGGCCTTTTAGCAATGTTGCTATTTAATAATGAATATGTAGAAAATTGATTCTTACTCTGGCATAGAATAGAAACGTGGCAAAAACATATATGAAGAACATCACATGATCATTGCAAATTCTTTTAAAAAGTAGGTAACATGACACTCCAGGTTATCAGTGTTAGAGTGGTTCCTTACTTCCAGCTGCTCCAAATAAATTGATTTATGTTGAAAAGTGGAAGTGGAGGTCTTATTAAACTGATGTTTTAAAAGACTTCATTTTAAGTACAAGGAGTTGCCTTTTAAAAACAGGTTATAACATTCCATCACAAGCCACATAATTATACTTTCTATTTATATGTTGAGCTGAAAATCCAACACATATTGACCCAAATCTTGGTTTGGATTAACACTTACCCTCAGTCTTAAAACTTCATCTGTGCTTTGCGTGTATCTGTCTGTCCGTTTATGTGTGTGTGTTTGTGTGTGTGTCTGCGTAGCAGAGCCCCTACTGCGCGACCGTGAGGACCAGTTTGGCCGGACCCCTTTGATGTACTGTGTGCTCGCTGACCGCCTGGACTGTGCAGAAATTCTGTTGAAGTCCGGAGCCTCGGTCAACAAGACCGACCACAGCCAGCGCACTGCTCTACACCTCGCCGCACAGAAGGTACGGACATCCGTAAATACACAGGCATAAATAAAAAGCAAACAAAAATGAGTATTATACCTGTAGTGGCCCTTTTTACGGCATAAAGTTGACAGTTAATTCACAAGAATTGATGTTGGTGGAATTATAAAGCTGGAATGAATATGTGAATATAAGAGGAGGTGTGATCCCATACAGGTTTAATGGCAAAGAGAACTTTTGACAGACCATAAGCTCCACTGGGAAGCCAGTGCCCCCTAGTGGTTGAGGTTGTGGCCTTAGGGCTTGTGGTGGGGAATATCAACCGATTTATAATTCTGCCACACAAACGCTGTAGCTATGACTTTCACTGACACACACTCTTATAAATAAACAATCATTCGGCTTTGAGAAACGAGTGTTTCACGGCATTTTGGCCTCTGAAACCTATGAAAGAAGAGTGACTTAATGTGCTTTTCACTTGAGTCTAGGACCAGTCAGGAGAGACTATATAATATAAACTAATGTAAAACTAATATTAATGAGAACTTCTCTAGACAGGGTGGGCTGTTTTCTCTAGAGGGATATAGCATGAGAACAGCGGGATGTAGTACTAATAATATCTCTTTACAACTCAGGTATTTATCGGGGCCTTCTTTTATGGGAGTGTACTGATAGAGGATCATAATATCATTGAAGAAAGAGGGGAGGTAATAGGTTACTGAGGTCTGTCTCATTGATGGGGAGTGTGTGTGTGTGTGTGTGTGTGTGTGTGTGTGTGTGTGTGTGTGTGTGTGTGTGTGTGTGTGTTGGGGGTGGGGGATGCTAGTGATGGGAAGCCCTGTCTCTTTGACATCTGATCAATATGTTGCTGAGACAGCGAGAGAGGCCAGGGATTACTGATCTAATTGGACAGAGAATAGGGAGGATTGGCACACACCAACACACACACACACACACACACACACACACACACACACACACACACACACACACTCACAGTCTAGATGCATGCTCACACACAAGATAGATCTGTCAGGCTGTGGCGTAGTGGTCACGGGAAGGCAAATATACAAGACACACTCACACGTGTACACAGTCATGCCCACATGGGGACACACACAAACCGCGACAGCTGTTGCACAATACATCAACCGGCGGCCTGGTGGTAAGAGACCGAAACTGAGGATGACGATGGCGATGGTGTGGAGAGGACGACAGGTAGAGAGTGGCTGCTCTGTCAGGCAACAGAGCAGCTGTTTACTGTTTAACAGCTCATCTCACGCACTGAGCAGAGACAGGAGGAAAGGAATGAAGATGGATGACCTGCGGATTGAACCAGACACCGCTAAAAACCTGTGAAGTCTGTGTGTGTGGGAGTGTGTGTGTGTCATTGCTGCTGGCTCATGACTAATACTGAGGACTGGTGATTTCTGAGCTACTTTTTAGCAATGTTTTTCGAGTGTGTGTGTGTGTGTGTTTGTGTCTGTTGCAGGGGAATGTGCGTTTCCTGAAGCTGCTGCTGTCCAGGCGTGCTAACTGGCTGCAGAAAGATTTAGAGGAAATGACCCCGCTCCACCTGGCCACCCGACACCCCTCCCCAAAAGCCCTCGCCCTGCTGCTCAAACACATCGGACCTGGAGAGGTTGACACACAAGACAAGAACAAGGTGCTGCTGTACAATTACAGGTTTTGAGAAAATTGCTTGTCTTCAGTCAGAAACCAACCAGTCTGGGCGTCTGACCAATAACCTGCAAAGAGATAACTGACTGACTGACTGAAAATAGTCCGTTAGAAGCAGCAGAAATTTGAGGTCATACACACATGAAAACAGAGAGGCACACTAACACAGCAGTGAACGATTTAACAATCTGTGGCTTTGTCCTGTGTTCGGCTGATAAGACCACAAACACACAAACACACAGTCTCCTCTGTCTGTTGGAGCTGATCTGTATCTGACATCAGTAGTTAGTTTTGTAATAATCCAATATGCATCATCATGTCAGATGACAGTGGTTTCAGCAAATCTCAGAATAGCTCAGTAGCCGTCATGCAGGCAGTATCTGGGTTACGATCTCAGCCCACTGCTGGATCTTCAGTATGATCTTTGTGTAGCACGTTGCCCTCATATTTCCTGGCCATGACATAGTGTAGTAATTCTGTGCACATAAATGGAAACCTGGTGTAACAACAGCCCCCTCTGTTTTCAACTCCATTCATCATCTCTGACTCTCCCTTTTCATTTCTCTCTCTCTATGCAGCAAACTGCTTTACACTGGTCAGCGTTTTATAACCGACCAGAACACGTTCGCCTCCTGATCAAGCATGATTCCAACATCGGCATCCCAGACAGTGAGGGCAAGATCCCCCTGCACTGGGCCGCACACAGTCAGGAGCCCAGCGCCACACAAACTGTCCGCTGTATACTGGTACACGCCATTGTGCGCACACACATGCACACAACTGAATTTGTCGTCATCCTCTATCCTCACCTGTCAATCTGCATGTCTTTTTCCTTTTCTGGGGTTGTCTGTGTGTGTGTGTGTGTGTGTGTGTGTGTGTGTGTGTGTGTGTGCGTTTGCGTGTGTGTTCATTTGTGAAGGAGGCAGCTCCCACTGAGTCCCTGTTGAACTGGCAGGACTATGAGGGGCGGACGCCCCTGCACTTTGCTGTTGCTGACGGTAACGAGGCAGTGGTGGAGGTGCTGACATCTTACGAGGGCTGTAATGTGACAGCTTATGATAACCTCTTCAGAACACCACTGCACTGGGCTGCTCTGCTCGGTGAGTGAACACATGTCCTGAATGTGACCTGCTGCAGCTTGAATAACAGCTATGTGCTGAAATGAAAGATTTCAGTCTATGTGCAAATTATGTCCCCTTTCCCACAAAACACAATTTTCATTTGAAGAATTTCTACACTGGTTAGCTGAGTCAAAGCCAAAATTGACTAGTTATTACCAGTATGATCAAATTATGTTTAATTTATTCTTAGCCAATGTTGGTTTTTTTGTCGGTAGGTCCACCCCTTTGCTCCAGACTGAAATCTCAACAACTATGAGGGGAATTGCCATGAAATATTATATAGACATCCACTGACCCGAAGGAGGACTCCTCGTGACTCTGTTCTAGCTCCCATAGCTTAAGTTTTCTCAGAAATTAGATTTGTCCAACACATTGGCTCATGACCAAATACCTGCAAAACCAGTGACAATCACATCAGCCTCAGCTGTAACTCAGCTGTGTTTAGCGCTAAATAGCAAATGTTGGCATGCTAACACACTAAACTAAGATGCTGAACATGATAAACATCATACCTGCATACCATATTGTCATCATGAGCATCTTAGGATGGTGATGTTAGCATTTTGTTAAAAAAAAACAAGTCTTATTTCTTTGGGTTTGGGTTTACAACCCGTTTTTATAGCACCACACGAAGACAAATTGTTAGTAATTGTATATCAAATAGTGACAGTTGAATTATGTTGACTTAATGAGGGGTTTCTCCTGTTCTGTTCACGGTTTTGTTAAGTAAACAAAAAACTATAAAGTGCCTTTGTAGGACAGTACAGCTGAGCAATTATCTCAGCTCCTTACATACTTACTGTATGTCCTTTTCATCATCTGTCACCCCACTAATGTAAACGTGTGTTTTTCAGGCCATGCCAAAATTGTCCACCTGCTGCTGGAGAGAAACACATCAGGCACTATTCCCTCAGACAGCCAAGGAGCGACACCTTTGCACTACGGAGCTCAGAGCAACAATGCTGTGAGTCACACGCCGTCTCATTCCGTATGTTCTGTATCCTTCTGACAACGTAGGGTTGCTAAGACAAGATATGTTAAGATTCTAAACTTCTAATGATTTTAAAAAGAAGGTCAAATTATGGGAATTAATGTATATTATGTATGGGAAATCTGAAAATGTAAGTTTATTTTTCTACTTATAATTTGTATACAGTTCTTTGCAGTTTGACTTGAGTGATTTCAGTAATGATAATCAATGTGTTTATTTTATTGGTGTGGAATAACAATTAGTTATTCTTTTCACATCAAAGACCACTATGGAATTAATTTTCATCCCAGATGTGTGTGATTCAGTGTCCAGATAGAAGATAAACTAAACTAAATGTAATTGTCCGTCCATGTGTGAGTAGGAGACGGTTGGTGTGTTTCTGTCCCACCCCTCGGTGAAGGATGAACCTGATCTGGAGGGGCGGACAGCCTTTATGTGGGCCGCTGGGAAGGGCAGTGATGATGTCATCCGCACCATGCTGGCCCTCACCCCTCACATTGACATCAACATGGCCGACAAGTACGGCGGCACCGGTGAGCACCTGAGAAACAAGAGGTGGAACTGAGGCTCCTCTGAAATGCTTTGACCCCACCCCTCTGTCTTTTTCCGGGGAATGGTGACATAAACTTCCCTGGTCATGTTACCTTACACATACACAACCACACACCTTTATCCTTGTTCTGTTTGTCTTTTCAGAGTGTGACCTGCCCTTTCATTTTAGGGTAGGGATGATGATGGTGATGTCACAGGGGATTCCCCCCAAGGTGCTAGAGAGACTCTTGGGGGGGGGGGCTATACTGTCAGCAAAATTAGCGTGAGCTCCCTGAATAGACTCCCACCACTGCCAGCAATGTCCTCCGACAAACACACACACGCAGAAACGCTCTGACCCCCAGGCTGTTCAGACATATAATCTCCATGGCGATGGCCCCTCTGCTCAGCCACACGGTCATTGTTTATGCATGCATAACATGCAATGGTTGAGTCATGCTAATGAGACGGTGTGAAGGGCAGTGGAGCTGACTGGTGCCCAGATCACTTCCATGCACTTGACTCTAGTCTGTACTGTCTGGGGACCGAGGGGCGGGGGGGCCAAGCCATGAGGAGGCTTAAGTGTGTTGCTCCTCATTAAATTTGTCTGTCTGTTTAACCCTCCATTGACCAGGCTTTAGCTACAGCTCTAGAGGACCTGCAGTCAAGGGGATGAGGGAACAAAGAGGAGGCCGATGAGGGGGTAGCAGTTGTCCTAAGGGTGTTTATCACCCAGTTAGATTCAGAACCTTGTATTCTTGTCTCAGGGTATTTTTGTAAGTCTATGTGTGTGTCTTCACTTAGCACTCCATGCAGCCTCTCTGTCAGGCCATGTGAGCACAGTGAAGCTGCTGTTGGAGAAGGGAGCGATGGTCGATTCCCTGGACGTGATGAAACACACGCCGCTGTTTCGCGCTTGCGAGATGGGACACAGAGATGTCATACTCACACTCATAAAAGGTGGGTGTAATTGATACACACGTGCAACCGTCCCAATAATTATACATTCTCATTTTCAGTACCACTGTGTTCTGATGTTCGTATTTACTGACCATTCTAGAGTCCCTGCAGTATTGTTGTCCATGTTGAAGGAAGTAAAGATAATTTAAGTGTTGTACACCATAAGTCTTTATGTAAATCAGTTAAATGCCTCAACTGAAATGTAACTGTTCTGATTAAAGGTTCTGCACATGTGGACCTGGTAGACGTGGACGGTCACACTGCTCTGCACTGGGCTGCCCTGGGAGGAAATGCTGAGGTCTGCCAGATACTGATGGAGAATGGGATTAGTCCTAATGTACAGGTATGAATGCGCATACTCGATTACACAACTGCAGAGCAACAGAAGCTCTCCTTAGTAAACATTGTTGGAATCCATGTTTCTCTTAGCTGTGCAGCTCTTGCTTTCCATCCTTTTTTTTTTTTTCTTTAAATATACACTCACATTTGCTATGATACACAGCTGGTTAGCTTTGACTACACTGTGGGGAGCTTTCTATCCAGGATTGTAGATAGGTCCATCACATGGAAGTTAAATCTCCCTGTGTACTTCACAAGCAATGAATATAAAATCACAGTCGACTTCATAAATCCTGTGCTACTCTTGTAATTGTTTTGCACTTGGCTGTTAAATATTTGACTACTGCTGGACAGGACCAGGCAGGACGGACTCCTCTGCAGTGTGCTGCTTATGGCGGCTACATCACCTGCATGGCTGTTCTCATGGAGAACGATGCTGATCCAAACATACAGGATAAAGAGGTAAGGATCTTCTCACATTTCCACAAATGGAACAACGCTTCTGCTTACGTTGTCAGAGCTTTTGGACACAATTGGAGTGTGAATGGATGCTTTTCTTTATGGGTGCACAGGGGAGGACTGCTCTCCACTGGTCATGTAACAATGGCTACCTGGATGCTGTGAAACTGCTGCTCGGCTACAATGCTTTTCCTAATCACATGGAGCACACTGAGGAAAGGTGAGGGCAGAGCCATTCACCAAGGCGACAGAGGTGAGGAGACAGTTAAGTGGAAGTGGGAAAACGGATCCATGAATGACACTGGTGTTTGCTTTGAGCAGGTACACACCTCTGGATTACGCTCTGCTGGGGGGGCACAGTGAGGTGACTCAGTTCATGCTGGAGCATGGTGCTCTCTCCATAGCAGCCATTCAGGACATCGCTGCTGCCTCCATCCAGGCTGTCTACAAGGGCTACACCGTCCGCAAGGCCTTCAGGGAGAGAAAGCAGCTCCTCATGAGGCACGAGCAGCTGCGCAAGGATGCAGCCAAGTGAGTGATAGGTGTACACACACACACACACACACACACACACACACACACACACACACACACACACAAACATATTTACATGAACCCAGACATACACAGAGCCGCGCACATACTGAAGCCTTAGTCATTGTTTCTGTGCTTTGAAGATGCTTGTATTCATGGTGAGGCACTTATAAATTACCCTCTCTTTGTCACACAATACCATTTGCATTTTACCTTTATGTGCATTGTGTTCACCTCTCATTCCTATTTCTGTCCTCATTATCTGTCTCTGTCTTCCTTCTCTCACCCCTATAGGATCAGTCACACTCTTTCCATATCTATCTTTCTTTCTGTCATCCCTGCACACACATGTGTCTTCTCCCTGTCTTTCTCTTTTAACTTGTTCTCCTTTTGTCATTTGCTCACCAGTCTCACCTTTCATTGTCTTACACGATGCTTTTGAGAAGTAAATTTGTTTTAAGAGGGCACACTGACTTCAGCTTTCTATTCTTGGTCATTTAATTAGGCAGTTTTATTGAGATGAAAGTCAGACATCTTTCTTTCTAATCATATTTTTTTCCTCGATAGAAAACCAAGTTGTGACCAAATGCATAAACTTGTATTGTCTTGACATGTACCAGAAAGCTGCAATTTTTACCTGTATGTACTGTCTGTTTAAACATTATAATAAAATATTTAAACAGCTTAAAATTCGAAAGATTATAAGTAGATATACAATCTAATGATGTACATTAACCTAAATATACCCATCAAATTTCAAAAAGGGAAGAAAGTGCATACATTTACAACAAACTAAACTTTTTTTCACCTGGACCCTGTCTGTTCACGTGGTGTATTTCACACACAATTATATGCCGTGATTAGGTCCGACCACTCTTTGTATTTAGGAAACGAGAAGAAGAACAGCGGAGAAGAGAAGCCGTGCAGCAGGTTTCAGTGTCCACCTCAGAGAAATGGAAGGTTTCTTTAGTGAGAGCAGAGCAGGAAAAGCTCTCCTTAGTCAACATTATAGAAGACTTATCCATGAATGACTCTGTGGTTGAAACGAAGAAATCATCCAAAGCTGAACGCACGAGGAGCAAAGAGGAGAGACACAAAGGTATAAATGTGCAGAAATCTTTAAAGTGGTTATGATGCAGCTTGCAGTTTGAACTGTGAATGATAATGGGTTAACAGTTATGATGTTGTTTCAGCATTACAGATTACAATAACTTATGTCTGAGAAATGTTTCTTATTTGTTTATCAAAATGCCTTTTACTTCCACCTCCCCAGCCCACAAGAGCAGATCCTCCAGAAGAAGTAAAGCAGCCGAACCACATGAGGTTCCTGAGGCTTTAAGCCACCACACTCATGTTACCAGTGACAGAGTGCCCGGTGCTCCCCAGCCCACCAGGCTGAAAGAACTTCTTTCCCCTGCCAGCTGCAGCCAGCCACCCAGCCTCAAACCCAGACCACCTTCCATGCCCAGAGTCAGGGAACGACCTTCCTCAATAACAAGCACTTCTTCCACAAGTGTCTCCTCTATGGACCAAACTGAGGCCAGTTTCAGAGAATGCATCCCCCTAAAAAACAGAGACGCTCTCATGAGCGTGCAGACCGCCCCTGGCAAGACTGATCCCCACACCTCTCCACAAAAACACAAAAACCACAAGGAGCAGACTTCAGAGAGCGCCGCCACCAAAGACCAAACTCACATGCCCTCATTAAGAAGCAGTTCATCTTTAGACCACAAAAGCCCATCCAGAAAGACTGGCACACATGCACCAATCTCAGCACGCACACAGAAAGGACACGACAAAGAGCAACGCAGGAGGAGGAACGAGGCTGCACGCATCATCCAGCGAGCCTGGCAGAGGTGAGTTTACATGTTTGCGTTTCGGTTTGTACCTGGAGGGGTGATCAGTAGCTGAAGCTTCTGTGGCTGTGGGAGATGGCAGTGCCATGTGGTGCCCACATGTGCCCTCTCCATCATACATGCCAACTGGTTCTCGTCTCTCCTGTAACACCGCCCCATCTTCGGTCTGGATGCCATCAACACTTGAGCAGCGGGGGGGAGAGCGTGGGAGATGGGTGAAATAAGGAGGCAAGGGACAGACGGGCTATAATCTAGAGCTTTCATACTGATTTAACAAGAGGCTAAAAGTTCAACCGTGCTGCTCTAATCGCTACCAGCAGCCTCTCTTTGCTTTTCTCTCCCTCTTACACACTCAGTGTTTCTCTTAGATGCTGCCAGTACACTGCAGGAGGCCCTCTGTTTCCATTCAGCTTCACAATTACATTCTGTATGTGCTGCCTATTAACTGCCTTGAATAAACTCTGTTTACTTTGTTTATGCTTAGTGAGTATTAGTGTGAGGATTTGCCAGCTTTTGGACCTTTGAACACCGTCTGAGATATTTTTTTATTGAGCATGTGAATGCGCTTGCGTGGATATGTGTCGGCAGGTTCCACGCACGCAGACGGAGAGAGGTAAAGGCCTGCGAAGAGGTGGAATCAAACCATGCCCAAAACAGGAAGAAGATGGATATCAGAGCTCCACCTGCTAAACCAGCTACGAGTAAGAGCTCTGTGCTTCAAAGTATCTATGGTGAGATTATTTCCATACCATATTTGTGATCAACTTTTTATTGAGATATACATTCTGTTGGCAGTTCATTGGGTACACATAGCTAAAACTAATGCAGAACAGTACAGTAAATCCTCCTTTCGTGAAGGTTATAATGTTTTTGTTGAAGGTCATTGTGAAGGTCATTGTGGAGACTGCAATTTGTGGTAGTGTTGAACTAGGTTCCGTTATGTTGGCAGGTGTTCCTATTATTTTGTCCACCCCATTCAAGTCAGTGAGGGTAGGCTAAACAACAGAACAACCAGAAAACACAGGCAGTTGTTGGAGCAAAAGGAAAAATAGCCAAATAATAAAACAACCTTAAACACTTACAAAATTCCACTTACACACACACACGAAACATGACACGCAGAGATCCCCCCACCCTTTCACCAGTAGAGCCCCCTCCCCAAACCACCAACCCCTCCTGAACCACTAGACTAATATTACACTGAAAGGAATTTGATATTATGTACAGTATCTCTAAACGCACACGTGTATTTGTCAGTTGCATGGGCTTCAGTGGAACTTACTTGCGGACACTGCTGCTATTGTTAATGTACCGTGATTAATCACTTTTATGGCTGGTATTTATGTGCCTTTATTAGAGATTTGACAGTAGAGAGATGACAATATCAACAACGTTTTCATGCTTTTATTATAGATTTGGTAGTGGAACAGTGACCAGAAATGATGGGTAACAAAGATGCAGCATGACATGCATCAACTTGAACCAGGAACCTTGCAGTTTATGGGTGGTACTTTAAACCCCTAGGCCACCAGGATGTTTAGTGAATTGATTAGCATCACACACTCAGCAGCAGTTTTCGTCATCGAAACCATAGCTTTTCAATTTCATGAAAACCCCAACATTGTAAACATACCTAGATTTTGTGGGATTAAAGCTGGAAATCAGGATGGTTGTCTTACCAGTGTAGAAGACGCTGTAAGTGACTAATTCTGGAAAGAGGAACCCGTGTAAATGTCTGGGTGATTCTTGAATCCACATACCAGGACAGTATGAGCCTGGTTGCCTGTGTGGAACCTCTGGTAGGGTTTCGCCCGACAGACAGGCTTGACCTTCATCACACATCACCAGGTGATGATGGCAGGACAGACAGAAACCTTGCTGCGCCAAAACATACAAGCACGCACGCCATCTCTGCTCACAGATGGACAGATAGACCTCCTCACTCAAACCCACCCTTCTGACGTGGTTTTCCCCTCCCCCTTCTCACCACACCTCCCTCTCTCTCCCTCTTTCCCTCTTTCTCTCTCTCTGACAGTCCTGGCACTGTGAAAAGTTCAGAGCTGTCAGGGGGAATGTCAGACGACTGCGTAGAGCTATCTGCAGAACAAACACACACACACACACACATTCATGAGACTGATTCTCTCATTTGTGCCCTAATTTTTTTCTGACACACAACTCTGGACTGGGTCACACGGCTCGCTTAATCATCATGAACAGTTTTTTAAATTATTAATTATTATTATTATATCTATGTGTAGCAACACACATGGAGAGATAAATTTAATTTTTCCATCACAGATAACAAAACTGTCAAAGAATGGCAGTGTGCAAGTCTGATTGATTTATCGATTAAATAAATAACATACCTCTGCACTGCAGTGCAAACATTTGTCGTAAAAATTATTTATTTCCACTGTGGTCCTTCAACACTATTACTATTACTATTACTATCACTTATACTGTACATACAAATTGAAGTGCTGAAGTTTGCATGTTCCACTTCTCTTCAGAACATAAACCAGGCACCAAGCTACTGAGATCATTTTTTAAGTTCTCTGACATGATCAACTTCAGAGCTATTAGAAGATTATTCTATTGATTATTCTATTGTGTTAATAAAATAATTATGGATAAAACATATCCTACAGGTCAAACCATATGTGAAGCAGTATTAAATCTGTCGAAGTATCTCTAGTAAAAGAACTGCGAGCACCTCAGTCAGTGACAATTACTTCCCTTAATACACTGGCAGTGTAATAATTAAGGTGTTTATTTATGCTTTTTAAGGGTAAACAATACATTTAAGGCCCCAGCGAGATTTGAACTCGCGACCCCTGGTTTACAAGACCAGTGCTCTAACCACTGAGCTATAGGGCCTTCACTGTGACCAAAACTGTTAAATGGAAAAATAAAGACTACGCCCTGAACAATCATGGGAGTGTAACTAGATCAACCAGTTACCGGAGCGTCCCAAGCTTTGTTATGCAGCACCAGCTGGATGAATTCAGAAACTGCTGACATAATGTAAGTAAATGGAGATATCATCCAAACAATTTTCTTTACTGTTCTTTAGGCAACTCTATGGCCAGACGAGGGCGTTCACTTCGGGGCTCTCAGTCTCAGTTGCTCCTGGACATGCCGCTACGCACCCAGAGCCAGTGTAAGTGTGTGTGCATACACAAAGACACACTTCAGATCAAATTCAAGTCTCTAAAAGGTAGTTTTATGTGCTTATTTTACAGTGAGCAGTATAGACTGTGTACACCTGACTGATGCGGTGGATCAAGCCAAGCAGTACTCTTACCACCTGAGACCACATAGTGCTGGACAGGGGACCAGAGGACGCGGAAAACATTGAAGCCACACACACACCCACACACCCACACCTCGTTCTTTGATGTTTTCTCAGCTGGCTGGTGGCCTTACCTCTATAGAATTACTATACACATTGTTCACTCAATGTGCCAAGCTTTCTAAAATTAAGCCATATGACATCAGAGCCATGACCTCACAGGGTGGGGTTAAGTCTACAGAAATGGTGTGTGTAAAAGATAACCTTTCATCCATTGTGGAAGGAACACATACACACTCCATCTCCCTCGTTCTCCATCGCTCTCGCACACACACTGAGATAACCTTTCCTCCTGCTGTGGAGAATGAGGCAGTCTATCAACAGCCGGTCATACAGATAGCCCACCTGCAGCCACAGACACACATACATACACACACACACACACACACACACACACACACACACACACACACACACACACACACCCGCGCATGCATGCACACAAAAACACACACACGTACGTACACACACACACACACACACACACACTACACACTACACATCAGTCCGGTCTTTAAGTGCTTTCCTTCTCAAGAAAAAGACGAATTTCTGAACTATGCAGTTTTTAATTTACTTTATTATGCATTTGCACAAAAATAACCGTTGTCGTGTAATCTTAGAAACATACCTCAGTGTTTGTTGCTTTTTATTTGCATTGTAGAAAATAAAAAAATGAAAATTGAACAGAGGGCAGTGCATTTTGATTTAACTTTATTTTGCCTTTATTCTTTTTTTTTCCCTTTAATTTTTTTTTTTTTTTTTTTTAATAAATCAAAAGTCACCAGGTACCCCAATAAGGACTGGACAATGTTCTGCAATAACAATACTCAAAGGAGGCAAAAAGAACAATTACCAGGCTAAGAATGAAGCAATAAAGAGGCAGCTTAAGACAAGTACAACAATGTGGAGTATTCACTGTCACTCACAATTTAAAAAAAAAAAAAAAAAAAAAACACACTTCAATTTTATTTCTGCCTGAATGTTTTGTCTGATGTACTTATCAGTACTGAGCTCTGTGAGTGTTTTGATGTTTGATGTATGATGTCTGAGAAGGTGAACTGAGCAACACATCAGGTACTTGTCTGGTGGGCACATCGGTCAGTACATGTCTCGAAGGCCCAGGTTTCCACGGTGAGCGGAGGAGCTGTGAGCCACAGTGAGGCTGTAACAGTAGAGCAAATCCGTCAGCCACTGTTCCCTGGTCGCAGCCCGGGAGTACCTCTGAAACACACACACACACACACACACACACAGAAAGAAATCAGGTGAAAAGCTATGAGAGGTTAATGTACTTTATCTCTCTATCTAAATTTTACAAAAGTCTTAAAATGCATCCCTATCAATTGCATGTTTTTGCTGTGTTTACCGTGAGGTTTTGAATGATCTCCTGCAGCAAAGCAGCGTTGGCCAGCAGCTGGTTGTGGAGCGCTGTGTGCTGCAGCAGCATTGACAGGATCTGTCCGAGCTGTGGCAGCTCCTCCTCAGTCAGATCTCCAACACGCAACAACTGCAGAACCATCCTCAGCAGGCGAGGAACAGTGCTCAATGCCAACACACAAGCGCCCCAAATCGCTTCTCTGCAAATGAGTCACAAAGTTGTTTTAACCCAAATTATTGTAAATCTTTATCAATTTTATCCCAATGACAAAGAGGAAATTGCTGCTGTTAAAGGTCAAGATTTCATATCAACAGGAGATCTTTTCCAAACACACATCTGCAAACGGCTGCAGTCATTCAGCACACCTTTTATGGTTGGTTTCGGCAGGTGCCTCTTGCTGCAGGGTGATGAGCAGAGCCAGCAGGCTGAGGCAGCACTGAGACAAGAAGCGCAGCACAGGCTCAATAGGCAGGACAGACAGGTCCAGTAATCTGGACACTGCTCTCAGCAGTCCGGCAGCCATACTGTCAGGAACCACTCCCAACTTGGTCTGAAACACACACACACAGAGCATACACAGGATGCTTAATTTTTTTCTATTAAGGGCAGAAAAGTAGCTGAAGGAATAAATCAGAGACAAGAGTACTAAATGAGTAAAAATCAATTGAAGTTTCTCACCAGGTATTTGCAAATGCCATTTTGCAAGATGTCAAAGCACTGAGACTTGGAACCCAAAGATTCCAGACAGTGGCAGACCTCCTTTGAATGAAACGGGTACATTTTATTAACAACAGTAACTTCAAACATGTGCTTTTTCCCTTACTGAGATTTTATTTTGAACATTATTGATTCCCTGGAGTCCTTCACTGATATACTGCTTTCAAATAAAGTGTGACAGAAAAATGTAATCTTATCAATGCAAAATACCTTAAAAATCTTTTGAGTGGACTATAAAGGTGTGCATGGGAGGGCTACACTATTGGGGATTTTTTTCACTGGAGCCTTGACTTTTTTTTTTTACAATTTCTGTATAAAATACTGTTTAATTAGTTTAAAGTATGGTTTAAAAATGATGCAATACGATACAATTTAAGCCCCAAACAAACAGGTTTCTGTCACACTTTCTGGGGATAATTTTCATATATTAGGAACTGACACATTGACCCAAATCCTGCTTTTCTCCATTTCCAAAAGCTTTTCATGTATAATGTCACGCAATTAGAGCTGATACATGGGAAAATTGAACAATGCTCTTAAACGATGTTTTATTAAGAAAAAAAATGGCAGGCAGTGAAAAGAAACTAATGATATTAAGAAGACTAATGATATTATGAAGAGACAATTAAGGAAAAACCTCTCTCTAAAACAGTGTTACCCTGCATTTATCAGCAAACCAACATTCCTACTGTACATGAACAGAGCATTTGAGCACAACAAAAGCATACCAGAGAATTTCTGTATTCTTGTCTGGATGAAGTGAGGCCTTCACTGCTCATCATGCCTTTATCAAAGTCAACAGTCATTAACGGCATCTAAAATTTTTTTTGCTGGGACGGAGACAAGATTGGTTTCAAGCCTAAGAGGCTGCCATGCCAAAAACTTTTTAAAAATGAAAAATAAGGCCCAGTTTTTCCTCATTAACTTCAACATCCAAATCAAATTTCTCATTAGCTTTTATCAAATTGAGGTGTGTGAGCGCGCTGAAGAGCAGAACTGAGTGCAATCCTGTGTGCGTCAGGACTGTGCACCTGTTGGCATTCTCCCCATCATTAAAAACAATCCTACAGTCTCATTAGTCGAACCAGAGTTGACACAGTCCTTCCCTTAATGCTGCCCCAACTCGCCACCACATGTACCCTCCCTCCACCTTCCTGCAACTCGCCTGTGATTGACTCAGACAGGGAGATGAGAGAAGCAGGATCAGAGGCCTTAATTGAGGAGTTGAATTAGTGATTATAAGCCCCCCACCTGCTCACAGACTCACACACACTTGCCCCAGGGCACTGTTACGTTAACGGTAATTTCTGTGCAGAAATGTCACACTCCCATCATGCCATGGGCTCTCATTAGCATTTGTGCATATCCGTTATGCCCGATAACCACGCATCTCCAACCTGCGCAACGCGATAAAGGTTCCCCTCTCAGCCCGAGTGCCATGATAAAGCTTCCACCCTCTGAGCTCTATATGAGAGACAGAGAGAGACCGGGGGGTTCTGAAAGACCATAGCTGTGTCCAGAATATCAACACTTTTTAATTTTCAAAACAATGTCTCTTCTTCCTCTTCCTTCACCTCCTAGTCTCTGTCCCTTTTAGATTCATTTTTAATGTTGTGTCCAAGTGTTGCTGAGTGGCAGCAGTTTGGTGAGAGTTATAATGTATGTGAGGTTTGGGGTAATCGTAGGAAAAGATTGTGCAGTGAACGCACCTCAACAATGTCCCAGTGGTGTGTGAACTGCTCCAGCGGGGTGGGGTAGAGACTGAGGGGCGAGAGAGGGGAGGGAGGCAGGGCGCTCTCGTCGCCGGCCTCCTGCAGGGCGGCGAGCTTGTCGGACGAGAAGCCCGTCAGCGTGGAGAACAGGAAGCTGATGTAGTCCACGTCCTGCAGAGCCGCTTCCTGGCTCCCAACCGACCAGCCACTCAGAGGTGACCTGGAGAGAAGAATCAGTGAACATGTTATACAATTATTGATGCAAAATGTGCATTAAACACAAAGCTGAAAAGCCACTTCTTTCTGAGTATCAAATGTTTTTACAGCTTATAATTTATACAACTTTCCAGCAATAACACTTTTTTCACACACCACTTACATTTATTTTCAAATGACAATTTTCTTCATATATATTCCTTACCACATCTCTTAGGATCATTATACATAATGCTGAGTTTTGTAAGAGCATAATATTGTGCACAAAAAAGTGCACAGAAACACAGTTATGAAAATTTCTTCCTTGTCCTGAGGGATGGATAGATCTGTAACAGTAGGAAATGTGTGTGAATAACAGTGCGTTTTGTTAAGCCCATGCAGACAGTCTTCTTAATACTCCATGACGATGCTGCATTCCAGCCTCCTAAAGAGCTCTTTGTATCATGCCCATTACACGCACATCCAACCCCCTATGAACTCAGCCCTCCCTCCACTCAAAATTATATATATATAACACTGCCCCACTGACACAAGCAAAAGGTCAGACACACAAATGCACATAGCCACATGCACACACACACACACACACACACACACACTGCCACAGGGAAAGGTAGTCTGGGGGTGAGTAATAGGCAAAAAAAAAAAAAAAAAAAAAAAATGCTTTTGTCACCAGTAAGTTGAATATCAAATATACAGGGCATCCACATCAGCAGGTGAGAAACAGATAAAATGTCAGGGATTCCTTTGTGAAAGCGCAACACTGCCATCTGATGGTGGCTGGCTAGAGTGCTTTCTGTATGTCCAAGACTATTGCCTGATTTAACTGTGTTTATCTGTGTGGTTCCAAAAGTAGGGGCATTCATCTGCTGTCAAACATCTCTTTCCTAAACAGGAATGTCTCTTTCCATACACAAGCCATGTACAGGGGCTTTCAAGCTCACCTAAAGTGTACGATACGAATCAGAGAGGCAGCGAGTCCAGCAGAGATTCGGCCAGCAGTGCAGCAGCAGCTCAGGTCGGCGAGAAGAGACTGGGACATCTTAGGTAGGAAGTACAGCAGCTGCACCATTCGTTGCTGGGACTCTGCTGGTAACAGTACAACAACCCCTTCCTCCGGATCTTCACACACAGTCACACCATACAGACACAAACACAGACGCATGCCTCAGATGTAATTACACAGAGACAGCAATGCACTACACCCTCTGGGGATATAAAGTGAAGCTCTATTGGGAAAATTAGAACGATACCACGAAAACCAGACTATGTTAAGGACTAGTAAAAAAGAGACAGACAGACAGGCATGGCCACTACAGTCAGGGCTCAGATAACGCGTGTGTGCGTGGTGTTCTGTCTGTCTCTGACGCACATGGTGATGTCAGAAGCCCTCAGACAAAAGGAGTCTTGTGATGGTGCATTGCTAGCTCTGCGGCAGTTTCTATCAGAACGCTGACACCCCCAACCCTCCTGCTTTCCTCCTGGCCCCCCTTTGTTACACACCACAGTTCAATTTTGCAAAGTTGTCTGGGGTGGAAAACATGGAGTTATATCGCCTCCTAGGGAAACTAAGGTGTACCTTGTTTCTAAGATTTTTCTCATTTGTAATCAGGCCATATCATTTCTACATTCTGTGCCAATTTA
Organism: Xiphias gladius; assembly: GCF_016859285.1. NCBI lineage: Eukaryota > Metazoa > Chordata > Actinopteri > Istiophoriformes > Xiphiidae > Xiphias > Xiphias gladius. The sequence goes on from NC_053421.1 coordinate 16,638,969, forward strand.
ATTGTTACTGCATATGAAAATAATTATGTATTTTTCAAACATTGTAATACATTCTTTTTTTTTTCATTTCTATGCTGGAAATAGGGAACACCTGGGCAGAAAGTTTGCTCTTACTGCATCTTCCTTCAATTAAATGTTCCTAAATTAGAAGCTGGAACTGAGCTGTAATTGTGTGATGAGCCAGGCAAAGAGCAAGTAAAGACTAAATCGCAGAGCAGCAAATTACTGTTGTTATGCTCTCTGTGGGTTGAAATTTGTAGATATGCTTCACCTCTGACCATCACCCTATTCAGTGTTGGCAGATCAGGTATATACCAGCTGACATCTGATGGACCATCGCTGACTTCGGTGTGGCCAGAGGTGCGACAAGTTTCAAACCACAAAGATCAGTGCAATGGCAGTTTTCTGTCCTGTGCGAGAAGGTGGCAATTTGATTTTCAAGCATGCCTGGTAACATACAGGTCTTATAAATATATCTAATATTAACAACGATATGTGAAGTCACAAAAACAGATGTTGTTGCTTAAACCTCTATGATAAATTTCTCTTTGTCTTTCTGTCTAATTGAGTGTGTGTACCATAGAGCTTGCGGGCGTGTGTCTGCAGACTGTTGAGCAGATCCTTGTTTCCCCGAGAAGCAGCAGCTTGGATGGACAAGATAAGTCGCGCAGAGAGGGCAGGGTTACGGTGGCCCAGCTGGGACAACTGCACGGGAAGAGATGCCAACCACCGACACAGAACCTTACTCCTTCAGAGAGACAGAGGGAGGGATGATATACAGAAGTGAACGTGACCCCAGTGTTGTCAGAGTTACAGTAAGGAATAATGTGTCCAGACATAAAGGCACAACAAAAGGTTTTGAATTTTAAGAATTTTCATTTGAGTTTGACACACCAATCATTATTTCTAAACACAAGTGTGGAAATATATTGTTTTTACATCTTTTTATGCCTAAAAACTGGTTCAAATCCCAGGGCTAATAAGGTGAATTTCTGTGCCCTCAACTTCACTTACGAGCACAAATATGAATTATTAGTTTTCAGAGAAGCCAGAAGAGTTGCATATCAGAACTATCCCATCATTTTACAAATAATTACTTTGCTCAACGCGGTCTGGCACTGTTCTGAATAAATTCGCTTGAGTAAGACGTCATTTCATGTAGACAGGACAACAAATGGTCATCATAAATCCCTCCTGCTCCTGACTGGATGAACAACAACAAGCTCTCTAAACAGTCAGTCTGTGCTTACAATTTCTAAACCAGAAAAAGCATGGTTGGTGTTCTTGAAATGTCAAATTTATCATAAATAATGAACCCAATTTATTTTCTAGATGAATTGTGTGATGAATAAGCAATGCTGGATAATTATGCTTTATTTTATATCTACAATGCCTAGTTCTAATAATTGTTAAAACGGTCTTGGAGTTTCGAGAGGCTGTGGGTTTTGTTATCGTCACTGATTCATCTGGTATTCATCTAATCAGATTTCTTTCTCAAATGATTCTAAAATCCTGTGGTGAAAACTAAGCATGTTCCATGTGGTCTGGCTGTGCTATTAAAATACTGTGCAAGGATAGTATGTTTTCTCCTACAAGTTAGATTTTAGGAGGATTTTAGTACATAAATTAAAAAAACAAAAAATCTTAAAAAAAAACAAAAACACATTTATCATAGAAAATGCTGCAATATGAGGCTATTGTTATGATTATGGTTAAATCATTTAGCTGTATACAAGAACTGTAAATCTTCAGTTTAAAAATCTCACATGTTGAAAAAAACAATGAGTGACGTTACCTGGCTATGTGCGTATGTCCTTGCTCTTGCAGGTAGAGCTTGCTGTAGAAGGACAGCAGCAGAGATCGTGTCTGTAGAGTCAGGTGCCTCTGCTTATAGTAGATATATACTGCTGCCAACAGGTCCTCTGTCACCGCTGTACAAATACATTCACGCATACAGATATCAATTTTAAAAACGAGTGAACATTAAAAATGTCCTCATACGGTTCACCAATTGGTATCCGGATACTGACCCAGAATCTAGTCCTCAAGCTCTGAAATAAGTGTGGGTATGCTCTGTGGCTCATACTGGCTTATTAATAACAATTAAATCCTCTAATCTTATCGAACTCATGCTTCTGTGTTTACTAAATCAGACACACTTTCACAAATACAATGCACATGCTTACTTTTGCTCCTCTGTGTGAGCACCATCTTCCACACAGTACCTAGCAGCATATGGAGCTGCCTGTAGCTCAGTTTCAATCCGCTGCCCAGAGTGTCTCGGACAAACGTCCTCAGAAGTGTGAGCCAGTCTCCATCCATCTCTCGGCCGAGTCCCTGCCTCTGACTGAGGGACACCATGACCTGGCAAAGTGTGATGTTTAGGGCCAGAGGCTCGACAGTCAGACCTGGAATGGCGGTCGTTTGTTTACTCCTGAGGAGAGGATGGTAAAATGAGGGGGATTGCAGCTAGTTTACATCTTCATATATAGTAGGTAATGATCATAAATCAGAAATATTATACCACAACTTTCAAATTATTTTTTACCACCTTTCACATCATCTATATAACAACACATGTATATATTTATCAAGAACAGAGAGGGGGGTGTTGCTTGACATATTAACAATGACATCCCTTACCTTTTGAGATCAACCTTCTTTTTATGTTTGGGTATGTCCTGAGTACCATAGGGAAAGTTTTTCATGAAGTGCTGCTTAAAATCTCCCAGGTATTCTTTACGGAACCATGCATCCTACACAAACACAAGGCATTCTGTCATTTTTTAGAGAACCTTTTCGTGTATAAAAAAAGCTCTCTGATATTTTTGCATTCGTAATCTTACCAGTGCATCCTGGTGCTCCTGCTGTGGTGCCAGTTTTCTCAGCAGCTGTAGAATAGACAACACCTGGAACATTACTGACATGGCATCTGGGCTGAGCAGCTGAGCGCCCTCAGTGTTGTTCCAGGGGCAGTCACTAGCGCTGGCCTCGACCCAGACTTCCAGCAGAAGAGGCACCAGTGTAGCTGCAAAGCTCTGAACAGCCTCAGCTGAGTCCAGGCTCTCACCCACTGCAGCTCCGGGATCCACCTCAGGTCTACACAGTGAGATAATTAAAGAAAATTATTATTTGTTAAATCTTAGGTTCATATAAATTCTGATTGTGATTTTCATTCTTGGATGCTTACAGGAGTTTGTGGTATCGTACCTGAGTCTAAAGGTGGAACGTGGAGTTGGTTTGGCCCCAGAATGCTCATACACCTTAACTCCGACCTTACTGTAGGTGAGCTCCTCCCAGTTGAGAAACAGAGGTTTAAGCCGGCCCTCTCCACTGGAACCAAATACTCCTTCAGTTGCGACAGACATTTCACCTTCCTCCACCGGTCTTTCCTCAACTACTGCCTGCAGAAAGCGTCCAAGCCTGAAACACAAGTGGAACAAACCAAAAGGTTAGCAGCCACAATTACGATTTTGGAATTTTTTAAAATCTGTGTGCATGTGACCTCCATACCTGAGAAGCACTGACAGCCGCCACTGCTGGCTAGTGACAGCCCTGTTAAGACTGACTGACAGTGCCCAGGTCCGCCCCTTGGCATCCTGGGCCTTTTTGGCTCCTCCACTGCTTTGTCTGTGAGAGATCAACTCTAGGAAGTTAGTGAGGAGTACTGCAGGCCGTGCTGCTAGCAGAGCAGGGTAGTGTTCCAGCAACACATCAAGGACCTTCATTGCGTCCTCCTGGATGGCTGTCTCAATGTGGGTCATGGCACAAGACAGGTGAGCACTGAGAAGGGAGAAAAATGGGGCCACTCGTTCTGCAGGTACAGACTGCGCAATGAACCTGGAAGCAGTTTTAGACAGAGTGTTATTTGAGATAAAAACAAAAGCTAACTGTTGTTTTTAAATGTGTTGTTGTATTTTTGCATCACTCTTGTTCTTCTAACCTGAGCACACGTGTAGCTGCCACACGAACGTTGCCATCCTTGTCTGTGAAAACAGCTGCGACTTCAGAAAGCAAACGAGAGAGATGCTGCTCTAACAGAGATGGATGAAGGGACAGTAACTCTCTCAAACCCATCAAGGCACTATGTTTCACATTGGCATTATAATGGTGGAGCTGAGACAGGAGGTCCTGGTGAAGTGTGGGGAACAGTGGATAGAGAAAGAACACCAAATATAGAGTTAAAAAAGAAATAACTTTCATTGAACACAGGGTGGTATGTTTGTCCAACAACTGAAACACAATGAGAAACGGATAAAACGCTCACATTGATACCAAGCTGTCTGTGTGTGGCAGGGCCACTTGTGTCTCTCTTCAGCTGATCAGGTAGATAGATTCCCTTTGAGCGGAAGTTAGTGTTGATGGCATTATCAGCTTTGGGCTTCTTCTTTCCCACCTTTAACTTGACCTTTTGGAAATCATCCTGTCTCTTCTTCTTCTTGGCCTTCATCTCTGCAGTCTATGCTGCTGTCTGTGTTACCAGACAAGAAGGTGAGATAATAACACTGAGGGTGTCCATTTAAAATAACAAAACATACTTTCTACTGGCATAAGTTTGGACTGTAGTGCTGGGCTGCTGAAGCATTACAAAATAAGTTTTGCACCCCAAACTAAACGTGTTGCTCATTTTTCGTTCTGAATAGTCAGATAAGGGAAGCTAGTTCGCTAGCTTGTAGCTAGCTATCTCGTACCCTGGTTCAGCATCAGGCATGAAAGCTCTGTCTTTTACTTACCACAATAAAAATCCTTGGCAGCTAATTATCATCAGTGTCTAGAGCTAAAGAATGGCCTCCCTGTTGATAATTATGAATACATATAGAAAGAAAACATTCTGTATGCAATCTCGTGGTGATGCATTGGGTCCTCTAACGGTGTGTGTACATGTTTATGAATCCGCGATCTCTCTGGGTTGCAGAGCAAAACAGCGGCGGGGATAGAAAACCTCTATGACTGGAACGCCATAGAAGTTTTTTTTTTCAAGATAAATAAAAAAAAAAATATTTACGCACCAACTTGTAGCTAAAACATATAAAATACAAAAGTTGTCCATAAGTGTCCTCTGAAATATCAACACCTCTTCAAATTTTGATCCTACAAGGTGTTACGGTGAACTCTGGCGTATAAAACGAACTCATCGCATAGTTGCCTGCTCAAGTGCCTTAGAAATATTATTCTTGTTTTACCTTTCTAATGCCTGAAAGTGCACCGTTGGATATGACTATTTTTAATCCAGTTTGTATATATGGGTGTTATTCGGTTTGAATGACGTTAAATTTTGTGTTTTGTTTTTTTGTTTTTGTTTTTTTAACTGGCGAAAGCACTGCTCTCCACGCCACTCTCCCCGAAGCGGCTTTTGCGGTATTATGTTTTTACATCCAAATTAGTAGTCTACATTCTCTCGACCTTGTTTTCCGAGGAGCTCAAAGTTTTCCTTAAAATTACCCGGGCAAGTTAGGTAATATTATCTTGTTTTTTTAACTTGTGGAGGTAGTAAAGGTATTAAGCTTTTGGACTTGCTTGGATATTTCTCACAGCTAGCATAATGTTGTCAAAAAGTGGTCTAATGTTAGGCTCGGCTGGGCCTGAGACGAAACGAAGTAACGCAAGTATAACTAATTAACTGCTAATCCAGATAGAACATAACTCAGTAACCACTAATGAGACCGTGTTTCTGTCTTGGAGATTGACGTAGAGTATGAATGTTTTTTTGTTTTTTGTTTTTTAAATTAACACGGGCTCCTTCTTTGTCCCACAGTGGAGTAACTGAGGAGATGGAGGCTCAGGCTTCTGTGAACCTGCCTCATCCAAAAAATGGGCCGCAGCAAAATCAAAAGAGAAATGCCAGGGTAAGTCTCACACTGTGAGGCTGTACCAACACCACACTAGACAAGATATACACTTAAAAACATCATGAATAAAACATTCACACACATTCATCACTCATATCCCCCCACACGTATGATAATGACAATAAGGAAAGAAGGAAACCTGTGATTTCTTTTCGATTTTATTTTGCTTTCTCGTTACTGATATTGTTCACTGGCTGTTTTGAAGCCTGACGGAGAGCCAGGCGGCAGTTAGTCCATGGCAGGTGAACTTTGGTGCCAGCCTCTATGCTTTCAGGCCTGGATGTATTTTCACTCTGGACCTTGAAGAACCCACTCAGTGGTCTGGGCCTCTTATCTGCAGCCTGTTATCGCTCTTGTGGTTTAACGGAATTTCTTGGCACGAACTCTTTGGCTGCAAGCATTTCTTCGTTGATCTGAAACTGTCATCACTTCTCTTTAAATTTGACATTGAGCTTTACGTTTGATGTGGACTTGGTTCTCTGAACCAATATCTAGTGGCAGGCTACTCAGTTTTTATTTCTGAGTGCTGTCACACTCAAAACCAAAAAGGCAGATCTCCTGGAGGGATCTATTAAAAATGTTTGTTTATTAAAAGCTGTTACCTGCACCATCACATGTTATGTAAATCAGCTGCAAAACAGAGTATCACTGCAGTGATTAATACACACCAGTGATACTCAAGGTAAAATAAAATTCACAAAACACTCTAGGGAATTTTAATTTCTATTTAAATAATTTACATGTATTTGCTACATGCAGCATTTTGAATTTCCCTTGTGACTGGCTGCTTGTTTCTGTCTATTGTCTACTTTGCTTGTTCTACGACAAGGCTCAAAGAGAGGGTATGTTTGGGAGCGTTTTTTCTTGTTCAACAGGTGCCCCCAGCCCACGTGGTTGCCACATCAGTATCCCTCTTCATCTGTAACCAGATGCCCCCCTCTTGTTTCTGGTTTAGTAACTGCCATGATGGTAGTAAAAAGACGAACCCAAACTAAACTACTTCCATATTTTTACACAGCTTATGCTTCAAACTGACATTATCACTCTCCTCTTTGCAGGGTGAATGTTTAGTTATTATCACATCATTTGTGTTTGCTATTTTCAAACTTTGATTCAGGGCTCCCAAACACACCACACTGTGTGTAAGACTACAATACACAGTGGGAGAAGAGCATAGACTTGGTGCAACATCTCAGTTTCATTTGCCTGGGAACATTACTGAGGTCTTGATCTCAGTGTTCTTTATTGTGGCCACTGTAGACCTGTTTGCATATTGAACTTTGTATTTTTGCCTTCATTCAGTGAATCGAATCTTTCTTCCCTATTAAATAAGTAATTAAGTGCTGCTGTTCTACCTTCTCATTTTATGAGAATTTAGACTAGTCTCCAGACTACATGATTAAGAAACCTTTTATACCCTTGTCTCTGTGACTGCCACTGCTTGATGCAGGGGTCATGGAGAATACGGAAACTATTGGCTGTATGGCATATTAAATGTGGCGGATATGGACGAGGAGTTCAGTCCTCTGCAAAGTGTCATCCTGTCACTAATGCCTGTATGTGTCTCTCTCCTTCATGTGGGTTTATTCCCTCCATTGACAGAGAAAGCAGCCGCAGCATTCTGCTGATATAGGTAAGTCCTGTACACACAGTGCTACTGCCAGTGCTGAGATTTGAAGCTTGAGATCTTGATTTCCCTGCTTCATGTCATGGGTGGTGACATGTTCACCACTCTTTGAGACTCATGCTCTCAGAGATGGGGGTGCTGTTGTGGAGTCATCCTTGGTTTTGGTCTTCTGAGATCAGTGTTTGCCACTGCAGAAATAATCTTGCAAAATATTTTCCAGTATCTTGCCACAAGTTTCCTATTTAGAAAATCAAATTTTCAACATTAAGACGGTTTAAAAAAATATACTGAACAATTTTAGATATGTCAACCCATTCTCCTAAAATGTTGCTGCCTTGAAGACCAGCCCCATAAGCTCCATTATTCCGTAGCGACTCCTACACATGGTCTTAAAACAGCGCGACATACAGTAATGCAACCATACATCTGCAATGGTTGCTGATGAAGTTTTAACACTTTTTGTGCTGTGATTGTTGCGTAAACAGTGCATCTTCTCCATGAAATATTTTTAAGACTGCTGAATGCAGTATTTCTTGTTTATTCAGTTGCCTGTGTTACACTGGCTTGAGTGATAATCTGTTGTATTACATTATTTCTTAATCTGTGTAAACCTTATTTGCTTACCAAAGTATTTTAAATTATGCGGGGTTCTTATCATGCGTTCGCAGCTGGACTGCGTCATTAGTGCGGCACAGAAATGATACTTCTGTGGCTGGCCACAGTGAGAAGTAAGGCAGCAGAGGAGCTGGTGTCCTGCAGCCCATCTTTTGGCCTAAATGGGGGAATTAGCGGAGAACTGCTGTTCCTTTTCTTCCCCCAACCTTCAAAAGCACACAGGAGTTTGGGTTTCTAGTGGTTCCTCAGTTAATGTAGACAGAGTAAAATTTATTGGCCATCAGACACTGCTGGTAGTGTAAGAACACAACACACTTTCTATCTGCTTTACAAAGATTATTCCAATTACAGGTTTCGCTTCAGAAATTTATAACAGAGTGGCTCACTGAACTAGTTTGTTGGACCTGAACCTTGTTGTCTCACTTGTTTATCAGTTGTGAACCATTATTAAGGTTTGCTTTGTGCTGACCACTATTGCGTTTTCCCAGTGTTCACAAAAGGGACATCTATCCAGACCGTGCCTTCTCTCAGCAAACAGTTGAAGGGGGTCACAGAGTGTGTCATCGGTAAGCAGAACGGCTATTTCCCTCACATCTACCTCCTTCCCTTCCGATATTGAAATGCATAACCATTCATCATCACATGTTTTCAGGTCTTCAGTATGTGTGGGAGTACCGCAGCCCAAGTAAATCTGTCCCACCTCACTACCAGTGCAAACTCTGTGCCGTATACCGCATGCAGCATGATATGGTTGCTCATGTGAAAGGCTGGAAACACAGCTTCAGATACTTGGTGAGTATTGTTGGTTTCGTAGTCTGCAGCAAAGTCATGATATTGCAAGATTATTTGTAATATTTGTATTGTTTTTTCTCTGCCTTGTACACAGAAAAAGGTCCACCCTGAGAAGATCACCTGTGAAGAGGAAGAGGCCATCAGAGACCCTGCTGTAAGAAAGACCATTAAAGACATTGCTGCTGAGGTGGAGAAAACAGAGGGGAGGGGACAACTCAAGGTGAGTGTCAGATACTTCTGGTTAAAAAACATTGTGATATTGGCTAGATTCTCTTGGCTATAATGATCAGTGGACATGTAATTTTGTGTCATTACAGTGTTTTGGGGTATTCAGACAGAATAGCACTACATTAAAAAAAAAAAAATTAAGGTTTTTTTTGGCTCTTGGATGTTTCAAACAGGTAATAGTGAGGAGATAAAATACGATAAGGAGGTCTGCTTAAAGACCATGTGTAGTTTAAGTGCTACATCCATGAACTTGAAAGCTAAGCACAAAAACACAGCGCACTGATTTATACTATGAGGCAGGACTTCACAACTCTGAAGTTATCAGAGCATTTATCATTTTATGTTATCTAGCCCTCCTAAAAATTCTAAGTAAAAAAAAAAATTATATTCAGTTGCTAAAAACACACTATGTTTATACTCGAGCAGTAAGTTTACTTACTTTGTACATCATGAATGCACATTTGATATTTTTCTGTTCCTGTTGATTTTAGGTGATCCTGAAGGAGCCCTGTGAGGTACCTGCTTTCAAAGGGCTCCGTAAGTTACTCTGTCATACATAATTATAGTAATAAAGGATTCCCTGTTGGTTGTTTTTCTGAGTTGTGTGCATGCCTGTTGTCCTCTCCTCTGTCACAGGTTCTGCTGCTCCTAAAATTATGCCTCCGGCAGCTCCAGGGATGGGACTAAAGGGACCACCCTTTGGTCAGTCATTTTTGTATTTGAAATATAGTTTGTGGAATAATGTGCAAGTACACCCTTTTTTCTATTCTGCACTATGCGTATTTAAATGTAACGAACGTGTCTCTTGCAGGTCCTAGGTTTCCTGACCAGAGGTTTCCAGGGGAGTTTCCTCCTCAGTGTGGTCCTCTCTCTGACTACACAGTAGGAGAGTATGGGGAGCCTGGTTCTGGAGGATACTCAACCAGGCAAGATTTCCCGAACTCTGGTATGGATCGGAGACCTTTCCTAGACGGTATGGGCCATCGCCCAGCTAGGAGTGGAGGTGGTTTTGGACCAGGTGGTGGAAGAGATGGCTATGGAAGGAGTGGACTGTTGGAGGAGAACCCAGGCAGGATGTATCCTGACGAGTACCAAGGTGGCCAAATGGGACGCAGCTTAATGGAAAGACCAATGGACAAGCCACTGGACAGGCCAGGCTTGATGGGAGCAGCTCCAGAAAGTAGCAACCTTCCTAATACACTGCTCACTTACCTGGTATGTGTTTCATTTCTCTCAATAGGTTCCTCTCCAACTTAATAGTGTTAATGTTATGTCATTACTCCTATTTGTATTCAAACATACATGTGTTTTTAGGATACTTTCCGGATAGAGAATGAGAGTGATGCACAGCTGGTGCTGAAGGTGACACAGAAACTAACAGATGTGCTGATGGAGTACAGACTGAGGAGTGTGTCAGCGGTATGGAGGAAAACATCAACCCCGTTCTCAAATCTTGAATTTAAAACAGAATGTTACAGATCAATCTTTAAATTTAGCCTATTTAGTGTTAGTTTAGTTTCAATGTAAGTGTAACCGTTATTAGAATATTTTCTATATAGTATTCATCATTTTGAACCTGACAGTTTCAGTATCTGCTTTTGAATATTTGAAAACAATACGAGCAAAACCATATTTGCATGTGTCCAGACTTTTCAGCTGTTTCACTATCAGATAAATCAGTTGAAAGTAGCGTATTTGGTAACACATGCATTGTTTCCTCTTAAACTTTGTCTTAATTTCCTCCTCAGGGTTCAAGTGTGAACAGCTTTTCAATGAGCTCCACAAGTTTCTCCTCTACACCTTCCAGATTGTCAAGTAGTAGTGAACGATACTCAGGTAGCCTCTCAGGTATACAGGCACCAAGTGTTCTTGTTGCTCATATTTAAAATAACTTGGAAGTCAAATTGTGAGAGAAGCATATTTATTTGCTCTGCCCCTTTAATGTGTTTCTGGCATGTTGTCTCTCTGCAGGTCCATCCAGGTACTCTGATGGTCCACCCAGGTATTACAAATGACAATCAGATGATATGACACCTCAGTCCTCTCAATGCTCTGTCCTAAGTGTGCATCGATCATGACATCCAAGAGTAGAATGTTTTGTTTTTTATGCTTTTAGGGCATAGTTGTTTTTTGTTTTTGTTTTTTCTGTTGCTACCCAGTAGTTTTCTTTTTTAAATGTTTTTGATTTTCTTTAGAATATGGGAAGATTTATAAGTTGTAAAGTTTTACACAAAATGGCGTGCATGTTTTCAGCGTGATCATTTCAGTGTATGACCACTGTTCGTTTCCTAAGGTCGAGTTCTATTAAAAGTAATGGAGATAAAGAGCCGTGTGTTTTGAAACGTGAAATCCATTCTTTCCAAAGACTGCAATATAACTATAACTTTACTTAAACATGTCGTTCATTTCCTGTTGTGGAAGTGGGAAATTAGTGCAGTCTGTAGAAGCTGTAATGGTGAAAGATCATATCATATACTGTGGAGGCACATTACTGTATTACTGTCACTACATGCATCATTACCTATTATGTACTTGTATTTTATTGTCATCATAATCTCATGCACAGTGATTTCACTATAGCACACACACAACTGATTATGCAAACATGCAATCCTTAACTGAGCTCTGTCTCAACTGTCACATACATATGCATGGTTATTGTGCAAGCACATTTGGTGCAACTAATTAGGTTAACTACTTGAGAGCGATATTTGGCGATGGCTGAGAACTGGGTGAGAAGCCTGGGAACTGTGTAATCTAAATCTTCCTGGTTTCGAGACAACAATGTCAGCTGTAACGGAATGACACTGAAATGATTCTTTGCGACGGTATTAGTTGTATAACCAACAGCCACACAATGAAAACTGCCAGGTCACTGAGACCTGGCATCAGTAAGAAGAAAAACAGAGTGTGCAAAACAGGCTAACTATCGGATTAAAAATACATATCTTCAAGGACAGTATATTGTGCAAGGATGTTCCATATCTGAAGGCTGTGCCTATCTACACAAGACAAATCCTTCCAGGAGTCTAGCAGCCATCGCCCAGATTAGGGTATAAAATACTGAGGTTGTTCTTTGTTAGGCAGTTGTTCTCGAAGACAACTCGGGTTGGCTTGTTCCAATACTGGATGCAGAGATATAGCCATATACAACCATATCACTGGGATTTTGCATAGTGAAGTTCTCTTGGGTTAATATGTGAGCCATAAAACAGTGTTTAAGCACAATTTATTTTTAAAATATACAGAATGTTCAGAGAGAATGTGAAGGGGTTTTTAGCGGCAATTACCAAACGTAATGACATTTGATTTAAAATTAAACATTCAATAAGTCAGTAGGTTGACACTGCAGAAAAAGTTTGACAATCATCTTGAAGGGAAAATTAAGATCTCAGAATCAGTCTTTGGCCACTGTGTCTGCATTGGAGCATTAATGTTCAACTTCTTGCCAAGATGTCCTCCATCTGCTTCACATTTATGCAGGTAAGAAGCACTTGTGTCCCCAGGAAGTCCTGACCGTGGAGCCCATGAGCCAGAGCTGCAAGCTTCTGTGACTTAAACTGAACCACAGCCTCACCAATACCCTTACCATCACTGTCATGTAGTAAGATGATATTATCCTTCCTCAGTTTGTATTTCCAGAAAAGGCTTTTTATTTGACTTTTCTTTACATCTTTGTGCATGTTTCTAACAAACAGGCATGTCTGTGCAGCTGAATCTGGGTTCATGCTTGGTGTTTCTTCTGGTGTCTCAACTGGATCTGATTTCCTCTTTCGATACGGTTTCTTGTTTGTGTTCGTCCTCAAACAATGCTTCAGCCTCCTGGGATGGGTCTTGGTCATCATGTCCCTCATCTTCTCCTTAGTGATTGATGATACTACAATGGCCTCAGAGCCCACATGGCACCCAGTGAGATTCAGTGCATAGTCATAGTCCTCAATGCGGTTAAAAATAAGAAAAGCTGTGTCTGTTCTGTTGCCTTCCTTGTCAAGAAGATGGAGTACATTTTTATGTGCAATATTTGGACATCCAAATAATTCTTTTATTTCAGTTTTGGTCATCTTTTTGGGTAGATTACTGACCATGGCAATGTACTCCATAGTTGGTGATAAGGTAGTTGCTGAGTCAAAGTCTGGTCTTAGCTTTTTTGGTGATTTATATGGCAAACAGATGACAGATTGCCTCTTCATTGGCAGCGCGGAAGTGGATTCTTGTTTGTGGTTTACAGTTTCCCTAAGAGGGTTTTGGTGGGGTTTCTCACACTCCCCATCATCAAATGCATATTCACATTCTTGCAGCGCACTGGTCCACATCCTTTCAGTGGCTCCACGTACCTCCACACAGTTGGGGCCCAGTGACTGTTGGTTGAAACGACGAGCATCACACGCATCCTGCATGTTTGCAAACTTCACAAGGCAGCCATGGCTAAGTCCCAACTTTACGTTCACTATGGCCTCTTGTACTGCCAGCCCTTTGAAAAAATGACAGATGTCCTCTTTTGTAGTTGAGGCTGGCAGACCAAAAAGCCTGACGTAGCTGGGCCCTGAGTTTAGATTTAGCTCTGGTGTCCTCCCCACCTCAGACACTACAACTGTACTGTCAGCCTTGGGGATATCAACTCTTGGCCCTGCATCGTTGTTTTCTCTTTTATGGGAGGACTGGAGGCCTTGAAGGACAGTACAAATCCCAAGAAGAAAGGCAGTATTGGAATCAAGTGAGTTCACAACTGAAGTTTGTAGATTTGCAGTATTGGGATACAGAGGCTGTGGCAGATTCGCAGTGCGGGGATCAAGTGGCCGTGCGGTAGAAGGTGGTGGATCTGCAGCACTGGGATCATGAGGCGACGCATTCAAAGATGGCAGATTTGCATCTGGTGATGGCTGAGGTCTCTTCACAGTCAATTGGGTGGGGGAGGCTTTCTTCTTCTTAATCAGTGACTCTAATTTGTGCTCCAGCTCCTCCATGCTGCTTATGTGTAGAGTCACCTTAGACCCTTTGAGCTGATTTCCCGAGTACTGCATGGCAAGCTGGGCATCTCTTTCATTGGTAAATGCAATAAAAGCCTCTCTGAGACTTCCTCCTACTATGTACACCCCACCATCAGGTATGTGAAGGCATTTAAAGAATGCCCTTATATCTTCTGAACCTGCCTTCACATCCAGGCCTTGCAATCGCAGGATTATGGTCATCGTTATACACAGGCCAGTTGGTGTCTGAAAATTGAGGAAAATATGGTGAATGGGACAAAAAAAAAAAAATTAAACAACAGCAGTCGTATGTTTAGTAAGATGTTCAGCCAGAAAAAAAAAAAAATATTTGCCATGCAGGAGCACTGAAAAGGAAAGAGAAAATGCGGCAAAATGTAGAAAAACAAGTTTTCTGTGTCCATGACACGCGTGCAGATACTCACCACAGCACGGTAGTATAAGTGTTAACACGCGCTGTTGAGGTTGCCCTGCATCAAGTTCGCCGTCATTACACGCTGAAATTTGTAGAAGAAAAAAAAAACCCTGTGCGCTCAGCTCCAGAGTGCGCCTCTTCCCTCCCTTTTTGCTCATTGGCTTTGAGATGAGAGCGAGGTGCGTTACCGCCCCGCACTGGACTGGAATGTGGGCTACAGTCGGGTAGTCGCATAGCATCGACAAAGTAACTCCGGCCTGATTTTCTGGCCCAAATAGAAGTTATACTGCATTTAACGTCGATCCGCGCAGTGATCAGCTCTGCACTAATGGACCACATAAAGAATCTACTATATCCTATTTGTGACAGCAAGGATATTTTGGTTTTCATTACAGTTTTACTGAGCTGTCTTTTATACACTGCCCTATATGATTAAAAACCTTCACACCCTATCACTCACATTTTTTCCAGGTACAGTTTAAAGAAAAATGCATTTTCTCTCTACAAAAATGCAGTCTTCAATCCAAACATAATGTAACCTTCAGATTAAACAAAAAATATATATTTTAATTAAAAAAGAAAAAAATCATCACCATAAAAAGTACATTTTTCTTCAGCCATCAAGCGCTAGATCAATGAGCCAAAAACTGACCACAATCTTAAACACCGAACAGATTTTATGCAGAGAAAGGCTCTTACTTGGTCCCACACACCTCCACAGGAAGCTAGTCTCTTCGCAGCTTCTTCTTTGCAACCCAAGTTACAGTCAATGATCCACACATATTGATAGAAAAAGTCCAACTGGCTCTTGTAAGGCTTCTGATACACAGCTTCTGATCTACTCCATTCCTCTAAGCTCATTTCACATAAACATTTACTTACTTGATCTTGTTACAGTATTTGGTTCTCTCTCCCTTGAGGGCTTTGCAAATATATTACCTTACTTTTTCAGGAAGTAAATAAGACAGCTGCAAGGCTGTTACTCTACGTTTCCTGCCAAAAGTCCCCTCTGACTCATACTCTCTTTGGAAATGACTTCAGAATATTAAGATAACCCAAAAAAGATAAACAACGGTTTCATTACGAAGGATGATTTTCTCGATTTTAAAAATGTTCCTCTATGGAAAAAAAGGTTATTTAATCACCCCAAAAAGATTATATATTCTGTTTCACTCTGTATTCTTTTGTAACTATGTGAATATGCGTTTGCAGCTTTTACTGTTGCAACAAAACAGCACTCCATCTCTCTTCTGGTCCTCCCAGCCTCATTCTCAAATATCTTGCTTGTAGTCATCTTTTCTACTTTACATACTACTCTGCTGCAGGATGCTCATCTGGGATGTTGTGCATCTTCTTTCTATTGAAAGCATAACAGAGATAAAATAAAACCATACTTTATCTCTGTTATGAGTTGGCATTTGTATCCCAACAATACCTACTCAGGGTTTTAAAGCACTGAGCCATAAACCTAAATACGGTTATGGTTGAAATTATTAGCACCCCTGAATTTTAAGTGCAAATTTTTTTATTTTTTTTATTTTTAAGACTCCAGTAATTCATCACCTTCACTGAAGTTAAGTGTTGGCAAAGAGGTCGAGAAATACACTCTTGCCCAGATCTCGGCATCTTACCCTCCAACACCTTCTCAAAACACAATGGAAGCTCATTTCTGTTTATGTTAGGAATGGTAAAAATGAAAATAACCATGGAAAATACATACTATGATACTATGATAAATTATTGGCACCCATGAATGTTAAGTACAGAATTTAGAATATGTTCAGGAATAAATGCAAATTAACCAATTTTGTATAATCAAAATATTTTAATAACATGTCCTAAGTTATTGGACAACAACCAAAAGAAATGCTTTCCTATAATGATGTAAAAAAAGACAGACATAAAATGTGCATGAGGCGCAATTATTAGCACCCTGTTGATTGATTTAAATTAGTTCCTCGAACAAAATGAAACTCACCTGTGCTTAATTTTCGGTGTTCACATGACCTGAATAAACTATTGAATGATGGTTTTACTGCATAAAAAGGGGCTGATTGTTCCCAGTTTTTGGTGGTGAAGACAAGAGAGCTGTCTGAGAGCATCACAAATGCTATTATCAAAAAAACATAATTCCAAAGGCAATCGCCAAAGATCTGGAAATCCCTGTTTCAATAGTTTGTAATGTTACCAAGAAGTTTCACAGTCATATAACTGGTAAGACACTTCCAGGATGTGGTGCTAAAAAGAAACTGAATGAGAGAGGTCTGCGAAATTTTGATTCGGATTGTGAAAAACGCCACGTAAGACATCCAAAGAGCTTCAGGCTGAGCTGGAGCAATCTGCACCCATGCTGGGTCATGTCAAGTATAGATAAAAACTATACTTTCAGAACGAGCTACATGTGAGGGAGTGCGGGGTTTCTTCCTGTTTAAGGCACTGTCTCTCGCGACTGGTGGAAGCCTGTGGAAGAAAGGACGGACCAACCTATCCGCCAGCCAAGTGAGCATTAAGCCTAAGCCACAGCACCTCCTCAACGTTCTTGACCAATCAGATAGATGCACATTCCCATTGAAAACACTGTGTAACGTTAAGACAGACACTCTTTTCTAGGAAGTTGGCCACAGCGAACTGCTTGCAGACTGTGGTTTTCTGAATAGAAAGTCGGCACCGATACCTACAGTAGACAAAAAGGTGTGAAAAAACACCCTTAGGTGGGGGGCATTTCCTCAGGTATAAATGCTTCGTTCTCCCAATGCTTGGGGTCTTTCTTCATTTTAACCGCTCGTGTGTTGATTGACCCTTTCTTTGCAAAGAAAATAAAAACCTTGTTGTTCAGTAACCTCGGACATTTTATCAAAATATTTTGAGTATACAAAATTGGTTAATTTACATTTATTCCTGAAGATATTCTAAATTCTGTACTTAACATTCATGGGTGCCAGTAATTTATCATAGTATCTCATACGTTCAATTTACCACGGTTATTTTCATTTTTACCATTCCTAACATAAATAGAAATGAGCTTCCATTGTTTTTTGAGAAGGTGTTGGAGGGTAAGATGCCCAGATCGGAGCCAGAGTGTATTTCTGGACCTCTTTTCCAACACTTAACTTCAGTGAAGGTGATGAATTACTGGAGTCTTAAGAAGTTAAAAAAAAAAAAAACTCACAGGAAATGCTCAGAGTTCAGTGCAGTAGAGTGTGTTCTTTCACAAAAGATCAACCCAAGCCGGCCCCGAAACCCAACTGAAGAAAGCATAGCTAGACGTCATCTTTTACACCCTAAATTTGCTCCTCCTTGCTGGTGGGTTCTCCACCTGCCTTTCTAAAAAATGAACTTCACAGCCTCAGAAAATAATGATGTCATACTTTCCATATTTGATCACATCTTCCACACCTACGTGGAAATAACGGTGTCAGACCCTTTGGAAACCCCCAACTTTCCTGGCCGGCCTGGGTAAGTCTGGGCATGTCCCGACACCATTATTTCCAAGGCTTCTTAGGCTACATTTTTTAAAGACTTTAATATTTTAATCATAACACTTCTCCTATTCATTGCAAGCCTAATGATTGAAATTTAATATCATTAAAATGCCAGCTGTATTGATCAATGTCCAATACATTCTGATCTATACTGTAACACACAGTATATTCTTAACATACTTAATATATCTTGGCGCACAGAGTATATTTCTGGGGATTTTACTGCTACAAAGGTCTTCCACTCATGAAATATAAAGCATCTGTTAAAGATGACTAATGACAGAGGTGATTAAATTTCACAAACAACTCTCAATTCTTATTTTCCTTCACGGTAATATGTGTTTATTTGGGTTTTTGCAAAGAATTTACAATTATATTGATCGATCTTTTTCTCATTTTTCTTTTTTTGTGACGCTCACATAAATCTGGTCGCAACGTCATCACGCTGAATAAAAGGCATTGTGGGTAAAAAGGAAGACCGTTGTTTACCATGGCGACAGGGACGCTACCGTTTGTTGTTAACAGACACAAAGTGACTCTAACATTATTTCTTGTAATTTACATTGATATACTTCACTGCCAACAGTTTATTATCCCCTTTAAGGCTCCTTCGGAGTGCGGTGCGGAAGAATCTTTCGATATCTCGAGTTTGTCGTGTATCAGGTGCGGTCCAAATCAGCGACGGAGCACAACAGGTCGGTTACCATCACACCTCACCACACCACAAGAGCTGATTTATAGACGACACTTTGCCGATAAAAAGTGTTGTTAGTCTTACTTTTGAACAAATTAACTTTATCTGTGAGGTGGTCAACCACCCGCGGCCCAGAAAAAGCCACAATGCGCTGGTTAACAGTTAGCTAGGTACAAATGGCAGGTAATACAGACAGTTTAAAGATCGGTTCAGAACCAGACTAACATGAATCTTCAGAAAATCTTCAAAGGGATATTCACTCTAAAACTCAACGCACAGTTATTATGGAGTAAAATCAGTACCTATAACCAGAGACAACAGCAGGTCTAGGCAATCAATTATATAATATTTATATATAATAAATAATGGTAATGATAACATTTTCCCATATTAGTATGTATCATGACATGGTTAACATTCAAAATCAAATATAAAACAGTCAAAGGATATTTAAAGAGATAAAATATGCTCCACCTTTATGCATAAAGCAACTCATACTCTCCAAAAACTACTGATCATTTTCATTATCAATTAATTTGCCAGTTATTTTCTTCATTTGGTCTATATGACAAGCAAACAGGTGGTCAAAATTGGATTTTTGTATAGAAACAAATCATGCTTCTCTTTTGCTAGTCAGAAGGCCATTGTGCAATCAACAGAAATGTCTGCTCTTGATTATGGTGAAATTGTGTATGCATGGTTCTCCCTCTGCCTTTAAACCTCTTGATTCTGTTTATCACAGTGCACTGTGCTTTATCATGGGTGATAAATTCCTCACTCACCATTGTGTTGTATAAGAAAAGTTCGGATGGCCCTAACTGACAGAAGGAAGGTGCAATGCATGTTATTTATCTATACATCTATTATTTATCTATACATTTATTTATCTATACTGCAAAAAGTGCCTCATTACCTTTATTCTCCGGTTGCATACAAAAACAGCACTTACAATGTCAGGTCACAGGATATTTTAACATTATTTGTACCACATATTCAAACTGAGCTGGAAAGAACTGGTTTCAGGTACTACGTGCAGTTTCACTGTGGTTTGGTGGAGATGGGGTTACAGCCTTATGGGAGTATTAGGAAGGAACATGCACCTTGGATTTGTTAATAAACTAATATCTCATCACATTATACATTACCAACATCCTGTGTGACAACTAACCTGCTCTGGTTTCCCTCTTTTTGCAGGACTGAGCTGTGTCTGCAAAACTGGGTACCAAAGTCTCACCACTGATAAGGCTTCCATTACTTGTCAGCAATGTCCCACTGACAAGGCTGTATGTATAGTTTACTTTTAATATCTTTATTTTCTGTGTATCTTATATTACACTGGGATATTCCATCTCACACTCCCCACAAAATTTCTAATATTATTTGTTATGATGCTTTACAGGCAGTAACAAAAGATGGATTTGGATGTATTCGCTGTCCTAGCAGTCTCAGTGATGAAGGGAAGTGCCAGTGCCCACCAGGCAGTGTCCTGGGTGAGTCGATAATGACAGGCATAATTTATGAATTTACAAGAATAAATTTAAACAGTCTTTAATTTGAATATGTTTGCTGCAAGTTTAACACAATGACGCAATGGCATGGATAACTGTGTGTTTTATATATAAATGGCTAAATCGACCCGTTTTTTTCCAGTGGAGAGAGATGTCAGTGGAAATCTTTTGGCTGAGGCCAGGTGTGAAACGTGTAATGGGAACAGCCCTGCTTTGTCTGTACCAAACAGCAGTGGAGACAGGTACTAATCAATACTATACAACGGGAAAACTGATACACGTATTCAGTGGTTTCCTACAGTCTCACATTCAAGAAGTTGACCAACGCATCTGAGGTTATACCTTTTAGAAATAATATAATTGGAAAAATATTTTGTTTTCTGATTCAACTCTCTAACTGAATTATTATTATGAATTATATATAGTCATGGATTGAGGGTCAAAAGTTTTTGAGAGAATATAAGCGTAGAAGAACATTTGAATTCCTGTAAAAGATAATTTGGCATGGTTGTCTCTTGCTTCTCTCTGGCACTTCTTATCATTTTGAGCACTGTGTTCTTGTTTTCCCTCCTCTCATATCCAAAGTGTATCTTCCCTGTCTTAATTCCTCTGTGTCTCACTTAAGCACTAGCCCATGACCCTCATCGTTGCAAAGACATTATTTGTTCCATGGCATGTTTTCCCTTTTTGTTTGCTTGGACAAATGGCTTATGCCTGCTTATTCTCTCTTAACAACTCTGACAGAGATTGTGAAGAAAAGCTGACTTGATTCCAGGTTTTCTTTCTATACTACGTGAGAGATGGAACAGTCTCAAAAATTGTCTTTCAGGTGTGAGAGATGTCAGGCTTCCTTCATTAATACATCCTGTGTGTGTAACCCTCCCAATGTCCTGGTGAGTTCAGCCAACCCTCTATCCTCAGTACCCTCTACAACATTGTACATTTACCATTCAGTAACAAACTCATAGAACACATATATCATCAATAGTTGGTATGTGGTTTTCCAGGCAGGAGGATTATGTTTTCCTCCAGGCACCCTCTCCACCAATGTGAATCCCAGTGTCAACTATGCTCAGTTGGTGAGTCTCCTTCTCCTCCCTCACTTACTTATTTTACTTTTGTTCATTCTAATATATTCTGATTTGTGTTTTCCATTCTGTTCATCTTGCAGAAGTTCAGTGTCCAGTCTGCCTGGTTTGTGAAAAACCTCTACTCCTCATCAGCAGCCTGCCTTGTAATTCCATGTCTCTTTTTTTCCCTTGAAAAATAATCTTTTTCTTTATCTAATATCATAGGAATCCACTTTTAGCAAAGTCCTTGCAGTCCTATAACGTCACTGCTTCTGGTCAAAGCATCACACTGACACAAACAATGTGCTCATTATGACACAGGAGAATATTTGGAATTTTAGGGTCTGATGTTAGGTTGGTGTTTATGACAAAAACATAGACGTATTCAAAATATACATAGAAATGTTAACCTTAATTGATGCCAAATGCATCTAAAAAATAAGCACATCTAATGATATAATTCAACAAGTATTGTCCTCATGTTGAAAAAAATTCAAATTCAAATAAGCTTTATTGGCATGACAGATCAGAAACCTACACTGATCGGTGTATGTTGCCAAAGCGTACAGAAAATTATTAACAATGACAGAAGATTAGCAATAAATATACAATAGTATGCAAATATCAACCATCATATCAAATACAGTATGATAAAAGGCATTAAATAACAATTATATTCAATTCAACTCCATACAGGACAAAAGAGTTATCCATATTGTATTGAAGGAATGAGTCAAATAGAATAACATTGGCAGCTGAAATACTTTTTCCTATGTAAACACTCAGAAACATTTACTACAGAGCTTGTTTCTCTTAGTGTATGACAACGGGGAACATATTTTGCAGCTAATACTGCACACTTTTCCCCGACGTCGATTGGCCGGTTTCTGAGGATCGGGGAGATGGATAAACTCAGGATATGTATTTTTTATCTTTTCAAAGAAAACCTCTCTCAAATCTTTATATTTCTCACAGTATCGTAGGAAGTGAGATTCTGTCTCAACCTCTCTTTTATGACAAAGTGAACACTGCTTGAAATCCCTGGGTAGCCCGTTCGGCCTGTTTCTATGGCCAGGCTATGTCCACAAAGTCTGTACATTGTCAATGTTTTCCTTAGTTTCCCATCGTTCACAGTGATCAGGTACTCTGCCATCATGTACTCTCTGTTTATGGATAAGTAGAATTTTAATTTACTTTCTGATTTGGTGGGTTTTGTTCCAATATTTGATATAATTTTCTTTTTGAGATGATTTGGTTATGCCAGATTGTTTGGTGTCTGTTCTGAAGCTCTGGTGTGTGTCGGCAGAGCTTTTGGATCAGCTGGCAGAGGGAACTCTTATCTTTGTTCAGCTCTTGGCACTGAAGGGCCTTGTACTGGTAGTAGTGGGGGTCACTATATTTGTGGGTGTTTAGAAAATTTGATGGCTCACATAAACAGAAAAACATATAAATGAGAGCAGCTTTTTGGGAATTTGGCTGTTTTAAATTACTGTATACTGTATGTGAGCAGAGACAGTAGGAGAGAAGCAAACACATAAAGGGCTTTCAAGCCATAGACTAGCTTTTGACCTAGTTCCTGTTAGACTAAGGCAAGCAACAGGCAGTAGCTGCCTGCTGCAGCTGTAGGCAACAATTAAACAACATCTAAACTAGGGTTCGACCGATATGGTTTTCTCAGGGCCAATACCAATTATTAGTAAACGAGGAGACCAATAACCAATGTTTAGAACCGATATACATTTGGAGTATAAATGAAAATCTTGGTGTCAAAATTAAGAACAAGACAAAAAATCCAACAAAAAAATAGTGCTACATAAAGTCTATGGACACCTGCCATTTTGTCCAGGTGTTTCTATTATTTTGTCCACCCCATTTATATCAATGAAAGTTAGGCTAAATAACAGAAACACCTCTCTGTGTAAAGCAATACAGCTCAACAGCACCACACACTAGATCCTCCAAAACGATCATACAATTGAATCAAAAACTCTGTAATACAATTTTAATAAAATTTGAACATTATTATCAGCGCAGTGGCAAGGGCTGATCTGTGATGGCGTGTTTCTCCTAAAACGAATGGAATATGTTGAACAGGGAGATTGTTTCGCATAATATAAGATGTGCCATGATATTATTGGGGCGTTAGGATTTTAAGTCGGTTTGTGTAAATAGGTTTGTGTGTCTACAGGTCTACTCCAACTTGACGGCGTGCCAGGCTCTTGGGAACATGTGCGTGATGAACATGCACTCCTTTAGCAGCGTGTCCACCGATGCCTGTGGTCTCTTTAACTCCATTTTCAGATCAAGGGCTACTGCAGGCTCAACTCAAGACATTTCCTACTGGTAATCAGTACTAGGGTTTCAATTCCATATACTGTGATTTAGTTTCACCAAGAGTAAACATTAAGCTCCTGTCTCCAGGAGAGCTAATCTGCCATGGCTTTACTATGGGGACGAACCCGGACTGGCCCATCGAGTGCTTCAGACTGATCCAGTTCCTATTGGATTCAGTTTCAGAGGAAGAAACAAGGTAAGTGATAAACCCTTATCACCTGCATGTTATTACAAAGAAAGAACTCTGAAGGAAAAACTGTACAGAAAATGTTTTGTTAATCAACATATTCTGTTTATTTGACAGAACACTGACATTAAGCTGCTTGCTGCTGTTTATAATGTCAGAGGAGAGTTCCTCAGATGGGAACAAGTAAAAGGGGGCAATCTCCAGGTAAGATGTCAAATGACTGATAATAAAATTAGATTTTTAGTCTGAATACACAGGAGCATTGTAAGGTATTATAAAATGCATATAGAACTGCTTAGTTCAGCTGCACAGGTTGGTAGTAGAGTCAAATCACACACATTGTTACTCTTTTGCATGTTAACAATACAAATGTATCAGTTGTTACTATTTTACAGTGTGACAGCGAGACTAAATTATACAGGTTTTCATGTGACTCATACAAAATATGAAATATGAATATCGGATCTTGATAAATACTCCACACCAGCTCTCTTCTTCTCTTCCTGTCTTTTAGCTATGTCCAGAATCAGCAACCAAACAGGCAGCAGCCTTCAGCTTTGGAACCGCTTACCAAGAAAGTGTGAGTGTTTCTGCCTTCCTTTAACTCAGAGATGGTGCACAAACTCTCTTGTAATGTAAACTGTGTGTGTGTGTGTGTGTGTGTGTGTGTGTGTGTGTGTGTGTGTGTGTGTGTGTGTGTGTGTGTGTGTGTGTGTGTGTGTGTGTGTGTGTGTGTGTGTGTGTGTGTGTGCAGTGTGATCTCTCAGTAGCAGAGCTGCTGGGTACCCACCCTGAGCCGCTGTTCTACGATGTTTTTATGGATCTTGGTGGAGGAGAGAACAGAAAACTTCTCCCCCTGCCCACATTAGTGTATAACCAGCAATACAATGGACGGTTCATCAACCAAGGTGCAATTTTATTTTTTAGAGTTGGTGTGTGCGTGTGTGTGTGTATGTGTATGTGTGTGCACCAATGTTTGCATGTGTGAATTGGTTTAATATATTTTGTCTTTGTACAGAGAGCATGAAGAACTGGTACCTGTCTCGACGTATGTTTCTTGTCGACACGTTGGGTGGAAGAGAGAAGAGTGTGAGCTCACTACCTAAGGTCATCCGTGTGGCCAGCAGTGTCAGAATTAGGTGGGGTTCTCAATATGCACAGCAGCATGATAAAAAATAAAGAAAGTGAAAGCTTCCTTTTGAAATTTCATTGTGCATCGGTGATGTTATATTTGATCCAGTGTGTGTTTGATAGGTTCCAGCTGGTTCCACGAACCCAGGAAGGACAGGTATTTCCCCCTCTAATGATTGTGACCTACAAAGATGTTTCCATCACGGATATCAATACACAAACTGTGTCTGTGAGTAGGTTGCGCACGCACACGCAAACCCACACACACACACACACACACACACACACACACACACACACACACACACTTTCAGTTCACGTTTTATATCTCAAAAATTAAGTTGCTGTAAGATTGTTTTTCTCAGTAGGCTTTCTGTTAAAGAAAAAAAAACGCTAAATTAGTCACTCTCTTTATCTCAAAAACAAGCTTGGGTTGACTAATGTGTTTAACTTATCTGTTTCTAGACAACATTTAATGTGGAGTATGAGATGGATCAGAGTGAGGCTCGTATAAAGACAGATGTGAGTAGAAGCATGAATTAAATGTTGAGAAGATATTGAGTATGTCAGAGCACACAAGGATATGGTCTCACCTATGGCTTTTAATGTCTTTTGTGTGCACAGACTGCTCTGGGTGTCATGGGTGGTGTGGCGGTGATTTACTCTCTGCTGAAGACAGTCAGCTGGAAGAGAAGGATTGCTTCTCCCCTCATTGATGTGGAGGTACTGCAGCTTTAACATGTCATAATTTAAACCTCTTCCAACTATATGTTGGTGTAAAGCTTGGAAGTAATGCTGGTCTCTCTATTTTTCCTGCCTCAGACAATGCTGAAGTTTTTGTTGTTTTATGCTGGAGATCTGGCCAACGTTTTCTTTGCCGTCACTGTGGGAACTGGACTTTACTGGCTCATCTTTTACAAGGTTAGTCTCATTCCTTTGGGACTTTCTTTTATAGGATTGATGATTTTCATACTTGTGTGATCTTTAACTTTTGTATTAGCATCTCCTTTCTGTATCTTTTTGCTTTGAGCCTTTTTTAAACTTTATTGTTTTTCCAAACACACAGTCTTTCTTTTGTCTTTGCATGGACTTTTATTGTTTTTTCCTCTCTGCACTCTTTAGACAATAAAGGCAAGTCTTTTTCCTCCTTTACTTTCTTTGCCTCACCAATTTTTTGTATGCATAGATTTAGCTGTGATTATTGTTGGCTGCTTTCTGGGATTAATTTATGTCTTTGTCTGTTTAGGCCCAACAGTTTGTATCAGTGCTGTTACCACTGCCTGCTCAGGAGGAGCAGTTTGTGACGTACATTGGTTGTGCCTTCGCTCTCAAGGTTAGACACTTAAAGAACAGATGTTAAAATGAGCAGTGGTGTTTTTTAAAGCTAGGTGGTGTGCTTCTATTAGGAATATTGAAAAAGTATTGTTTTTGTATTTTTGTGTCTCCAGGCTGTCCAGTTTCTCCACAAGCTGATCCTTCAGGTTTCCGTCGATGTATTTCTTATCGACTGGGAGAGGCCACGAAGCAAAGCTAGCAGAACTGTGCAAGGTACAAACATGTTTATTCTGAGCTTACATTTTTCAGTTTTTATACGAAGTAATTATCTAGCTGTGGAGCTTGTTCCAGTCAGCATATTCCCTCCTGTTTCAGCAACTGGTGAACCCAAACGTGACCCCTCTCCAGTCAGTATCTGGAGGACCTATTTTGTGGCCAATGAATGGAACGAGATCCAGACCATCCGCAAAATCAGCCCAACCTTTCAGATCATGACTGTGCTCTTCTTTCTTGAAGTACGTCTTACATCATCACATAAATGCTACTCTTTTTTGAAACTTTTATTATGTCCCTTTTCCTCATTGCTGGTATGTTACCCTTTATTGTTCAGGTGCTGGGTTTCTCTAACTTGGCCCTGAGGGACCCCTGGCCAACTTTACAGCGCTCCTCACAGGCATACACCCCTTCATACAGCCTGACGCTGCGCTACGGTCTGACAGCCACGCTCTGGCTGTGCATTGGTCTTCTGCAGGTAAAATGGCCACCATTCACTCTTATCTCCTCCTTTACTCACTTCGCTTTGATCTCTCTCTTCTTGTTTTTCTTTAAAAGGATATAAGGAATATATATATAGATATAGATATAGATACAGTTCAAATGTGGAGAGCCCCTTGAAAAGATAATAATTTATCCTTACAGGTGATTTTCTTCACCGTGTTTCATGAGCACTTTGTGGAGGACAAAATCCGTCAGTTTGTAGATCTCTGCTCCATCAGTAATGTAAGTAGCAATGTAATATATAATAAACAATTTAACTGTCTGGAATGTTTTACATAAGTGTATTTTGTCTCTATTTCTATGTAGATTTCTGTGCTGCTGTTATCTCATCGTTGTTTTGGCTACTACATCCATGGGCGTTCAGTACATGGCCATGCAGATACGAACATGGAGGAAATGAACAACAATCTGAAAAGAGAAGCAGTATGTACAGCAACACACTACATGATGTGTTAGTATCTGTATCATGATTATTGCATTATTGATTTCACATGATATCCATGCTTTTGTCCTTTTTGTTCTCAAGGAGTCCCTGTGTGGTCAAAGAGGGTTGCTTCCCAACACAGACGTCCAGACCTTTCAGGTGTCTCTTACCAATCGGCTGCGGTCACAGTATGACAGGATACGGGAGCCACTAAACAGGGTGTGTGCTTTCTCTGTCACGTTTGTAACTCTCTTATAAACTCTTGAAAAAAAACAAAATAAGATAAAAAAAGATTCCCAATTTTCTATTTATCTTGTTGACTTTCTCCTGTGCTCCAGAGGAACGGGCCATCACGGCTGATGGACGCATCGACGGCCAACCCGTTTGAGCAGAACATCAGAGCCTACCACACCATGAATCACTTCCTGGGATCCATTATAGACCATGTTAGTACAAGTGCACTTAAACAAACTCACACAAGCAAACTGAACAAAGTCCACTTTGATTTGGTCTGAATGTATATCCACTTGTTTGTTAGATTGTAAAGTACGAGTTGTTTTCATTGACCTTAAATACTTTGTACACACATTTGTCTCTTGTGTTGCCCTGTTCATCTTAGGCCCATGCTGACATGGACTATATTGTGAAGGACAAGCTGGTGTTTGAGAGGGTCATAGGAATGGAGTTTCTCGAACCTAATGAAAAAAGCATCTTTTACAATGGTAATGACCTCTTGGCCGAGACAGGCTGTACATTTCCATTTGTTTATATAGATAGATAGATAGATAGATAGATAGATAATATACACACGGATGTTTGTGTACATAATGTCTGTTTGTGTTTCTCACTTCAGATGAAGCCCACTCCTTCAGTGATGTGCTGTTTTATGGAAATGAGGCCACGCTGCTGATCTTTGATACTTTGTTCTTCTGTGTTGTTGACCTCGGATCTCAGAGCTTTGTACTTGCAGCTGTACTTACATATGTACAGCAAATGGTCAGTATATGTTGTGTAAACAGTATGTTGCCTTCTCTTTGCTAAAAACATAATCTAATGAAAAGCATCTCATTCTTTACAGATATTTCGCTTGATCCGTAACATTCTTGGAAGGAAGAACCTCGTCAACAAGACTCTGGTGGATGAGAGATTTCTGATATAAAAGTCCCTGCAGAGTAGCTGCAAGTGTCAGTCTTGTTTAGTGGCATTTCACTCAAAGATGTTTACTGTTCACAGCTTGTGCAGCTCTTTTTTATACTTTTCTTTACTGTTACATAATGTAAATATCGTAATTTTTGTAATGATTTTGATGTTTTTATTGATTAAAATTTTTTATATGAAGACAGTCTTGTTTTTTTGTCTAGTTTTGTTTTTAGGTCATTTTAATAAAACACAATTATTTCTCCGAATGTATTACGATAATCATGGATTACATATGATAACATAAAGAAACATCTGTGCTACGGGTTTCCCCCAACATATACTGACAGACTATAAATTTGTCAACTGTCAGAGGTTTTCCATATAGTTTATACCATAATACCTACACCTTTAACATGTCTGTGTATATTAGGCCATTTGTGGACAGTGTTGAAAAAAAACCCTCCGCAAGACTGTTTTCTGTCAGCATTAGATTTATATATGAATTTTGCATATCATACAATGGCTTAGCCAAAGCAGACATTACTGTCTGGTTATTTTATGCAGTATGAATTTCTAATTTGTTTTTTGTATCAGCATAAATATTAATTGTGATTGTGATAGAAAATACCTTGATAGAGCAGAGGTCAGTTCATGTAGATTGAACAGAAAAACAGGTTTTGACTTTATAAGTTTCAAGGAAGCCTGCATTGTTCTCTCTTTCTACATCTGAGAAGCACTAAAATGTTAAAACCGTAGTTTTTCTCTCCTTTGCCTTGCACTTTTAGATATTTATTTTTTTCTAAAAAAAATGAACATCTTTTAATGTGTATAGTTTATGGAAAGGTTTCCTATTCCACTGTGTGGTATTTTTGCACTTCTTTGGCATAATTTCGAAAATTATTTATACATTTTGTTGTGCCTTGATGCTTTTGTGTCTGTTCAGAATTCGGCAGGGCACTCTTAGAAAATGAAATGTTTTCTTTTTGGTTGATTTTAATTTTTAGGTGTTACAAAGCCATCTTGCCGTTTAATGGGAAATAACAGGACAAAAATATATGTCAAAGTGTGAACAATAAGAATATATTAGATTTGTTTTCATGTTGCATGTTTTCCAAGTATCACTGCCACATTAACATTAACCTCTACCTCTTCAAACATCTTCTTGTGGGATGCTAAAAAATTAAAGGTTGAAAGGTCCCATCTGTGTGTGTGGAGTTGGAGTGACGTCATGACGTTTGTCAGCGCTAAGCCAATCAGCATTCAGATTGCGTCGCGTCGCTCCAGGGTAACACGGACCAGAGTGTCGGTGCCAAGATATGAACTCTAGTAGCTACTTCACGTCCGTCGGTTAAGGTGAGTCTGAGTTTTTGCTCTGCATTCACAATTTTTCTTTATTTAATGTCATGTCCTGAGTCAGCAAACGTTATCCAGTCTGACGATAGTTGGTGGGTATAACGCAGGCACCACTAGCCCACCGTTAGCATGAATTCGGCTGCTCTGCCCGGTTGACTGACGCACGTTGAATCCGTTTGAGAGCTACTCTGTTCATTGTCTGTTAATGTCATATCGTGGCATCGTTTGTCAGCCCAGTGCAGCTCTGAGACGGATCTTCTGTGTTGCAAGTCCGGCTAATAGCTCTGATGCTAGCATGCATTGTACAGAATTGCTTTGCCACTAGCTAGGAGAGGCTAGTGATGTCAACAAACATGGCAACTTTCTTGCAGAGCTCAGAGCTGGGATGGGCCCGCTGTGGTTTGTCTGACTCATACACCGTTTGTCTTTGGGAGGGTTTTTGGCTGTCCAGCTTACTCCAGCGCAACGGGGATCAGCCCTTTTAGTATATTTTCACCAAAACGTTTGAGCAGCGTAGATTGTCAGTTGAGCTGTCATCACCTGTGCTGCTTCTGCATGAGACTGACTAAAAGTTTTCACTCTGAAGGGCTGCAGATGTAATAGATTATGCAATGAGGACACATAATATGGAGAAACGCAGACAGCAACTAGTTCAGTAGGTCATGACCAGACGGAACATTTCTCAGCATCCAAATGTCAGGGCTGAAATTCATGCTAAGCTATTTTTAGCAAGGCGTACAGCATTGCTGACCTATCCTTGGAGGGAAGTACAGAATTGCAACTCATGCCAGTACATCCTCTGGTGGTGCTATCTCTAATACACATTTTTCAGACAGAAAAATTGAGTTGTACTGAAACCTCAGTAAAAATAAGTCAGCCATTTATTTTTTGCATAAGGCTCTATATTATCTGAGGCTATGGTATGTCAACATTCAACACAGTTACAATAATATATCCTAGGTTTCACATTCCCACATTGAATGCACATTGAGTAAGATTTAAGTGCAAGAGAAGCAGATGAATCAGAGGAATTTTGCTAGATGTATTTCAGTTTTTCATTGTAAGAATACACTCAATCGTCAGTTTATTAGGTACACCTAGCTAAAACTAATGCTGTCTAAAACAGCAGTCCTGCAATAAAATCTACCTTCATTAAGGTTATAATGTTCAGTTTTTGTTGAAACTGTTTTAGAGAGGTATTGATTCAACTTTATGATTATTTTGGAGGATGTAGTTTGCTGTGATGTTGAACTGTATTGCATTATGCAGGGAGATTTTTTTGTTATTTAACCTACCCTGATGGATATAAACAAATAAAACCTAATAATGTGATGATAATAAAAACAGAAATTGAACAGAGGCCTGAAAACATCCTATCCACACACATACACCACCATTATCAACATGCTCTCCACCCTTGATCTTCCCTTCCTTTCCTGTTCCTCAACCCTCCTCTCTGGTGTCTGAAAATTCACTTGAAGACTCACTTGCCAAGGGCGGGGGTAAAAAAGGGTTTACCTGCCAATGATAGTGTCTAACTGGCCAAAAATGCTTGAATACATTTTTCATTGCTGCCACTGATATATATACACATTTTATACCATTGGATCTTATTTGTCTTACTCTTAAATTTGAGGGCCTCAGATCTACTGTGTAATGGGAATGACATTAAGGGAATGACATTAAGTTTTGTCTAATGTTAGGCTTGATAACCATCCAGGGGGCAGAGAAATGGGATGGACGTTTCCAGACGTTTGGTTTTCTACAGAGCCAGTACAATGGGGAGTTAATGAACAACCAGTTTAAACCAATTATCTGATTTAATCTGAACTGCTGACAGGAAAAATATGTGAACGGTGGTCAGCAGGGAGGAGGGATACCAAAGATTGAACACTATATAAATACTCAGATGTTATGGTTAAATGTCAAGTTACTGGCCAGTGTAGTGGGTTACTGTTGTTAGGTTATTCAGACACAAAATTCACCAGATGCTTAAATAAGCACCTGTTTTGCAGGTGCCTATTTAAGCACAGTCAGTCTGTCCCAACTTCAACACCTCATCACATAATCTTTCTTTATGCACATTGTTTGCTTAATGGTGCATAGGGAGAACACTCTGTGCTCAGCAGGTGAATTGATCTTGTTAAAAGTACATCCAGATGTTCTCTGACTGCTTTGCCTCAGAGTTGTGTAAATACGTGTGTGTGTGTGTGTGTGTGTGTGTGTGTGTGTGTGTGTGTGTGTGTGTGTGTGTGTGTGTGTGTGTGTGTGTGTGTGTGTGTGTGTGTGCGTGCGCCTTCAGAGCACAGTCAGCCATGCCTGTGACATCTCAGCTGCTCAGGGGTTTACCCCGCACCAAGGTCTTGGCCTCCAGTCTGTTACCATCTCAACAGCACCAGTCCCATTTAGCACCCATCACTCAACGACCTGCCTCAAGACGTCCATCCCACATGTGGCAGAGTCACCAGCACTCAAGAAGATACCAGACAGCGACAGTGCTCCGCAGCTACATCCTCACGCCTCCACAGGTCAACTCCATTCTCAAAGCCAACGAGTACAGCTTCAAGGTTTGTGGGGTCGTTCATTTACCCAGAAAACACTTACCATCACTACATTTAAGTTTTAGTGTTACTAATTGTATGTGATTATAGGTGCCAGAGTTTGATGGGAAGAATGTGTCATCAGTGATGGGTTTTGAGAGTAATCAGCTGCCAGCCAATGCCCCTATAGAGGACCGTCGCAGTGCAGCCACATGCCTGCAGACACGAGGAATGCTGCTGGGTGTGTTTGATGGCCATGCTGGCTGTGCCTGCGCTCAGGTAGAGCTGACTGTGTTACTGTCTGCTACTTGACATTTTAGTCTGATGTTTACTCTGATTTTCTTTAGAGGATTAATGCATTTTTTAATAATTCAAATTTTATATTAGCACTTAGAAAGTAAATAGCAAAAGCAAATAGAAAGAGAGTGCCTCTTTTAATGTGCTAGTGATTTTATGTCTTTTGTTTAGTTGAGAATATTTAACTTTTAACTGTCGCATCGACACTATTTTTTCCTCGGAATTGTCTAAGTTTCGAACTCTCCTCCTCTCTGCCAGGCGCTGAGTGAGAGGTTGTTTTACTACATAGCGGTGTCTCTGCTGCCCCACGACACATTATGTGAGCTCGAGGCAGCTGTAGAGTCCGGCAGGGCCCTCAGTCCCATCCTGCAGTGGCACAAACACCCCAATGACTACTTCAGCAGGGAAGCTCAGACGCTCTATTTCAGCAGCCTCCGAACTTACTGGCAGGAGTTAATAGATCTCACCAGGTGAGGGCTGGAAAACAAAATGGAGGATGCCTTTTAGATCAGCATCGCTGTGGCAAAATAGAAAGAAAGAGGTAGAGGTTTCCCTAATTAATTTCAGTACACAACTATGGTGCCACAGCTCAGTTTTTGCCTTTGTGCAACGCACTGCTTTGGCCTACCAAAAATGCCAGATGTAATACCTTACACTGTACAGGACAATGTAACTTGTGGCCATATACTAAGCATCAAGACATAGGGGGAAAGTTTTGGGATGTACGGTCCTGTTTTAGAAAAGTATAAACTGCTTTCAAGTTTCTTAGCTTTTGCTAACATTTTAAACTGGACTTCCTGGTTTCTTGATCTGTACCTTGTAACAAGACGCCCACACCAACACTGGCCCGTCTGTTGTTTTGCCAATAGTTGTTTATGTCCTCGACCTCTGGCTTCCTCCCTCTGCTTCACACATATTGCTGTCTTTGTTTTCAGCCCAGGCGAGGTTCCAGACACCCGCGAGGCGTTGCTGAGTGCCTTCAAGAGGCTGGACAATGACATCTCTCTGGAGGCTCAGGTGAGAACTGTGCTGGGTTGATGAGAAACAGTGCAGCTGGTTCTTCTAAAAGAATATGTTCTCCTCAAAAAAAACATAAACATCTGGGTTCCTCTCTAACTTTGCTGAGTGAAACAGTTTGACAGGCCTTTTTACATCAGACCATGTTCCAAATTTTGGAGTTCAC
This sequence comes from Xiphias gladius, assembly GCF_016859285.1. Classification (NCBI taxonomy): domain Eukaryota; kingdom Metazoa; phylum Chordata; class Actinopteri; order Istiophoriformes; family Xiphiidae; genus Xiphias; species Xiphias gladius. The sequence goes on from NC_053421.1 coordinate 16,672,875, forward strand.
TCTGCAAATTTGCATAAATAGGTCCTGGAACAACACTGTGGAGGGGTAGTCAACCCATGTCAAAGACTGAGTACCTTAGACTCAGTTTGCTAAATATTTTGTTAATTTTAGACAACTTCCTTATCTAAAATTATATTATCTAAGACGACAACAGCTGTAAAGGTTTGACTTTAAGGCTGTTGTAGTTCTCCTTTAGTTTTAATTGAACTGTTTTACATTTGGACCTGTTTTTAACACGAATGAATGTAATATCCATGTAAATGAAGCCCACAAGGCTTAATCTGCCAACTGACAGTGTTGTTACATGAAGGCACTGCACTATGACAATAGGTCTCACACATGTTGCATTAGATATTAGATGTATGTGTATGTATTAGATTTTCATAGCATACTGTAATCTGATATTGTCAAATTATATGTCCAGGCACAAATTCAAGATAACGTTTTAAAAGTATTTGCCGGTGTCAATGTTGTTACTGACTCCAAAGTCCATGTCACTGGTATTATAGTCTGAATCATATTGCATGTCAGTAAATTCTGCCCGAGGGGAACACTTGAGTTCTTTCACACATTAAGATACATATTGAATATAACCTTTGCCCAATGGCAGCAGCTCAAAAAAAAGCGTGAGCATCCAAATTTAAACTTTTATGGTTTAAGTAGGAGCTCAGGTGTCATAGTCTCTGCAAGTATTTTAAACCATGTGCGATATCTTGTGTGGAGGCTCACGGTGTTAATTTGCCATGCAGGTTGGAGATCCGAATGCTTTCCTGCACTATTGGGTTCTGAGAGTGGCCTTTTCTGGAGCAACAGCTTGTGTGGCTCACATCGACGGATCAGAACTGTATGGAGAATAAATACATACATGCATTTTAACAAAACTGATATCTCCTGATGTAAAATAGTTATTCTGTAAAGGTCAAATATTTTAATAAATATTTCAAGCTTTTTTTGTACTTTTGTTCCTACCTTCTCTGTTCCTAAAGGTTTATAGCCAATGCAGGAGATGCCCGGGCAGTGTTGGGGGTGCAAGAGGAGGATGGTTCATTTAGCGCTCACACCCTCTCTAATGACCACAACGCCCAGAACGAAGATGAGGTGACTCGGATACGGGGTGAACACCCTCCATCAGAGAGAAAGACAGTTATACGACAGGTATTACACCTACCAATTGGCTCAGTGTGGTTGTTATTACAGCATTTATGAAAACCTTTCAACCTTTTTTTTTTTTCTCCTCGCCTTTTCTTTTTGTTTATTACCCTCAGGACCGGTTGCTCGGCCTCCTCATGCCGTTCCGTGCATTCGGGGACGTGAAGTTCAAGTGGAGTATTGAACTTCAGAAGCGCGTGTTGGAGTCTGGACCTGATCAGCTCCATGAAAACGAGCACACCAAGTTCATCCCACCAAACTATCACACACCACCCTACCTGACCGCTGAGCCAGAGATCACATACCACAAACTTCGGCCACAGGATCGCTTCCTGGTGAGAAAAGAGGCAGCAACACAGTTTCATCACTTACTTAACTCCTGTATGTCAATAGATAAAGGCTGCTTTGCGTTATTTACAGAAGTAGATAATTAGGAGATTGTTAACCTAGGAAGATGACGGCCCCATTTTTAATTCTGCCCATCAAGCTCTGATTGGAAGACTGTTTCTCCAACATAGCCGTCACTGGATACAACACCAGAAATATTTGGATTGTAAACAGAGATGTGGGTGGTGATTCAGAGGTCAGGAACCAGGCTAAGAGATTTTACCGTCCACAAAATGCTAGAAGTAATACACAGTGTGGATCTGGCTTCTCACTTTTAGATTGGAAAGATTAAATGCACTGGTTAATAACAACCAGCGCCAGCAGATTTTATCATTCACAGCTAATTAATTGTGAGATCTGACCACATTGTAAAAGGAAACTCTTGACTGATAAATGTGCTCTTTATGCTGACGAAGAAAACAAAGATGGTATCCTACAAAAAGATGTACATTTTTGGGTCTTTGTGATGTTTAATAAGACAGAGTGACCTGTGTCAATTTTAAAACAGAGTGGTCCTTCTTCAGAGGAATTATCTCTTGTCTGGGCTCATGATTTCATGTCGTATGGCTGAATTTTTGGTTTTTCTCTGGTTGGTTTGAAATGAGAACTCTGACCTTTGCAGACAAAGGTTGTATTTATGATTCGAAAAATTGTTTTTCTTTGAGTTTCCTGTGGCAGTATTTCCCAGAATGGATAAATGGTGTTTTTGTAATGAATCTCATTAACTGATCTAACTCTATAGTGAGTATGTGAGTAACTTCACTTGTCTGATGGTACTCCTGCGTGTTTATTGATTCCAACTCTCCTCTGTCTATCCCTGCAGGTGATCGGCTCTGATGGCCTCTGGGAGACCCTCCACAGACAGGAAGTGGTTCGTGTTGTGGGAGAGTATTTAACAGGGGTGCACCAGCGTCAGCCGCTCAAAGTCGGAGGCTACAGGGTCACCCTAGGACAGATGCAGGGGCTTCTTGAAGAGAGGAAGGCTCGCGTGTCTTCGGCTTTCGAGGATCAGAACGTGGCGACCCACCTGATGCGTCACGCGGTGGGAAATAACGAGTTTGGCACGGTAGACCACGAGAGGCTTTCGAAAATGCTGTCGCTGCCCGAGGAGCTGGCTCGCATGTACCGGGATGACATCACCATCATCATTGCTCAGTTCAACCCTCATGTGATTGGAGCACAGAGACAGGAAGGGTAGTCTTGCGCTGTTCAAAAGCCATTCACTGGTGTCACACTGACGAGTACACTCACCTCTGTAAATGTGTACTGCAGATCTACACGTAAGCACACTCTGTGGACAAGCAGGCCACAGCGAGAAAATAACTGAAGGAATTTGTTTTCACTCTATTTATGTAAAGAATTTGTATGTTTTTATGCAGTGCTGCAGAAGATCCGGTTTCTTATGACGTAAAAAAACTCTCTCTAAAAACAAGTTTGAAGTGTTTTATATAAGATGTTATTTATGACAATATTCTGCTGCAACCGTTTCATAAACACTTATCTGCAAGGCTGATAAGACACTGTTACTAACTGATTTTTGTGCCAAAAGTTTCAACCGTTCAACCTTGTTTACTGTAAGACTCAGCAGGGTTGAAATTATAGAAATTCCAAGGAGGGTGAAGGTTGGGACTTTACAAGTAAAGAGTCCCTGCAGCACTGATCCAACCTGCCTTTTCAGATATGGACTCTTAACTGGTCTGAGACATGATAACACCAGACTCTCTTTTTCTGTTGTCGGGTTTTGACACTCAAGTTAAAGTGCTGACGTTGAGCTCACATCCATAGGACATTCACATCCATACTGGATTGACAGTGTAGGACCCACAGTGCATTGGATGTGGATGTAAATACCCTAGCATTAAAGTTTAGCCCAGAAGATCGTCCCAAGAGAAAGAGGGAAGAGAGAGAAAATAATTCTGTTTCAAAATTTTATGGATTTTCTCAGACTTTTCTCTCTAATGTTTACTTCTTTAAAAAAAAATACTGGATACTTTCACCTCTTTGGGCTTTTAAAAATCCTTTGAATGAAACAACCTGAGATGAATATTGTTCAGCTGCTTACAACTTGTGTTTTGAGCAGCCAGTAACGTTTAACAAGAGAACACAAATAGGCAGTGCCTCATTTTAAAGGGTCACAAGCCAGAATGGTTTGGAACCACTGAGCTTGTTTTTATTTAAAACCCAGTAGTACACTGACGACAAAGTTAAAACAAAACTGTCCAACTATTCACAATATTTTTAACAAGTTATGAGCTTGAACCATTACAGGTAGAATGATATGTACCAGGCTTTTCTGTGACACTATCACTTGATTATTATGGTGTTTCTTTGCTGAAAAAAGTAATAGTAAAGTGAAATATTCTCCATTTCTCAACACTACTTTGGCTAGAAAGACAGTAGTAGATTTAAAGTCAGTATGTGTGTTAGTGAACCCTCTAAGCAAACACACTAACTGAACTTTACCACAATCAAACCATGTGGTAAAATCGGTGAAGCTTCTGTTTTCAAGGGGTTGTAGTAAAATCACAGTTTGTAGTTATTTTCCAAGCTTTGTTGGCTTTAAAGGGATGCATGGTCATCTTGCCTTATGTTTTTTTTTTTTTTTTTTCTCACAGTTCATTAGCAGTGTTGAAAACAGTTTCTTACAGATTTTTTTATTCACGACAGCAATGGTGAAAGTAGAAGCAGACTACTCTCCTTATACTCTCCAGTTAAACACTATTTACAGGGGCATGGCTTTGTGTTTAAGTGTATTTAAGCCCAGATGAATGAGCAGAATGTAAATTTGAAACAAGCTGTTTGAATATTATTAAGTTTATTTATTCAGCTTTAGCATTATGTTACACATGTTTATCTAAGGTTGTATGTATAAATTGTAACTTATGTGGATTAAGTTTTGTATATAGAATGGTTTAATAAAAGACTGTATACACAACACCTGGTACTGCTGTTGTTTGTTGTGGTTGACACAATCCGCCCTGTGGTGAACACACTACCCCAGCCCGGGGGGATGCAGAAAGACGCCCCAGTAACCGACAAACACCTGGAAAGTTGGCGTGTCTCAGGTGGTACAATGTGATGGTCGCTGCACCCTTGCTTGTGAGGCGGCAGCCGTCACTGCTGAGTATATGTCACTGGGTTCAGTGGTACATGTGGCAGTGACACAATGGTTTAATCCCTGACGTTGTTGTCATGAGGTGGTCACTTCACCACCACTAGATGATGCTGCAGTATCAGAAAGACCCAAGTGTCCAACGGAGGTTGAACTATGACACATACCAGTTCTGGAAAAATACTGTCATCAGCTGGACATTTTGTGTAATAGCTGTACAACTAAATATAACTGAATACCTAAATAAATAATATTGTTGGTTATATAATTAAAATGGAAAAAAAGAGTGTAAAAATAAATCCTGCACGTTATCCTTTTCCTTCAACCAGTTGATTAAAATAAATTCGAACTGGTACTTTAATCCCATTCATTTAGCCTTTATAGGGAGCATATAAACATTTAATAAATGGTTTATAACACAGTTTAATGCATTTGTGAGCAGATACAAGAGTTTGTTCATTTGTCAACAACTTAAACCCATAAGTGGCTGTGGTAAAATACAGTTGTAATAAAAGAAAATGAGTCTTCATAGGAGAAGCTATAATTACTGACGAATACGCTACATTAATAAACATTTAAATGTCCTTATATCTGCTAACAACTACATGATAGTGTGTTATAAAACACTATGTTTACGTAGAGCTTATAAATGCTCTATGGATGAGTGGGGATGAAGTGTTAATCTTAAAAGTTAATGTATTTTAGTTCATCATTGTCCTTTACGATATCTGTTTTTTGGGTTAGTTTGTTTTGGGCTCCATAAGAATAGGATTTCAAATATGATTCTTTTTATTCATGTAGTTATAAAACTGTAAGTTTATCCAGAATAGCTGGTGTGTTTGGTTTATAGGCGACAGTCAGGCAGTTTACTAAAAATGAACACCTCCGCATCACATTTCGGTAAATTCCATTCGTTATTTCCGCTGCAGCATGGGTGTTTTTTCCAGGAATAGTTTGTAATAGCGGAATGACATTTGATTATGGAATTTTTTTACATGGTTGTACTTGGAGATTAAGATTCAGAATGTTCAACAAAAACCATCCCACATAACTAAACTGACTCTCTGATATACAATATTGCAGCAGATAGCAGCTCAACACCCACTTAAATCAAAAGTTATCCCACATTTGTGGTTCTCACAGGTTTAGATTATAAACTGTCATTTGAAACATTAAGCAGCTTTTGATAATTTCTCAAGCAGAGTGGATAATTTCAGTCATCAGTTGACAAAATTATAACATTTTACAAAATACAGAAGCTGTCTAGTTGTATCTTATGTTTGTTTTCTAGTTCCATAGAACAAAATCCTGGTAATAAATAAGAGGAAGGTTCACTGAATTTCAGTTCAGATAACTGCAATGTCAAGAAAAAGGGAAAGCTGAGCTAACACCTAAGGAAAATCTGTGAAGGACCACAAGTGTCATGGAAATATTTAGAAAGCATATCATTAATTGATATCTAACTGTACAGTAAAAACAGGACTTACACAAAAAGACTTTACAAATGAGTTTATAACCCCTAAATAAATTGACTAAGTTGACTTCAACTTACAACACTTTACTCAATAAATTTCAGTCACCTGACCTTTATATATGCAGCCTGGCCTGGTGATCAATGTTGATAGTGCTTGTGATGTCAATATACTCCCTTGGTATTTCTATATTAGGATAAAAGGGTTCTCTAGTACAGGCAAAAACAGTCCAGTGCGTCTGCGTGGTGATGATGAGGTTTGATATTCTGAGGTGGTCGCATCATCCGTCACACAGTTTACTCTCCTTGTCTTTCCTCCACCTCCTCTCTTCTCCGCTGTCCCTCAACTTTTCAACTTCGCCCACCAGCTCTCCAGCTCTCCAGGACTGTGTGTGTGTGTGTGTGTGTGTGTGTGTTTTACTTGCGTGTGTTGTTGTGGAAAGTGTTGCTAGGATACAGGCACAGAGAGAGTGCAGACATAAACACTGGAGAGGCTCCACGTTGAGTTTGTTGTTATGAGGCTGCAGCTCAGTGTGCTCCTCTGCCGCTGACACTGTTTTCCTGTATGGCCTTTGAAAGCTGCAGCAGGCCGCTCAGTGACTCATCCCAAACACACACATACAGAGTAACTCACAAACGTTTCACGTGGACTAGAACGATGCATGGTCATGGCAGCACATGTGACACCCACATTCAACATGTGTTTGTTTTGCCACTCAGTTTGATTATTGTGTCGCTGCCTCTTTGTGCGACATAAAAGCCCACAATCATGCCATCCTCTTTTCAGCACCGCTAACAATCGGTGGCCTGTCTCCCACTGTCACAGAGATGACTCAGAGCATCACTGTCTGTGGCTGCACAGTGGCCTCGACTGCTCAGCGGCAAACCAGCGGGGTGGGAGAAGAGGGGAGAGAAAAAAGAAGGACAGGACTGCGAATGCAGAGTAAATGCTATTCAGAACACACGGCTGCCCGAGGGAAGACTGCGGGGAGGAAGCCGTGTGTATAGAGCTGAGGCTGTGGATGCTCGTGTTATGTCACCGATCACCTGCAACACCACGCCTCTGCCGTGACATGTACATCCACCCACGCAGACAGACAGACACAAAGATCATGTGAAAGCCAAAGTGGTTCCAAGTTTCTTTGTTTATTGGGCAACAGAGCAGTGATTGCTCATTACAAAACATAATTATTTTTCATTACACAGACATTCTGGGTTTAAGATGCTGCTTAACATTAAAGATATTTCCAGCTGTTGCACAATATTCGACAGTTAACTGTTATATTAAAGCGGAAGACAATAACAAAACAAGCTCTGGGCCAAAACCTAATCATGTGAGATGGTGAGACACCTTAATAAACTAGCAAGTCAAGGTGACATGCTAATGCACAGCACCTATTAATCAAGCTCAGCTCTCTCTTGTAAATAAAATAGAATAAGCTAAATGTTTGTGTGTGTGTGTGTGTGTGTGTGTGTGTGTGTGTGTGTGTGTGTGTGTGTGTGTGTGTGTGTGTGTGTGTGTGTGTGTGTGTGTGTGTGCGCGCGCGCGTGTGTGTGTGTGGTCTCTACATCAGGGCGTTCCTCTCTTCCTCTCTTCCCTTCTTCTTGTCCCCTTTACTGATGCGTTTGACCACTATGATGAAGATAATAACTGCAAAAAGACAGAAACAGAAGTCAGAAACAGCAGGGAACAAACTGGACTCAGCGCCACTGACATGAAACTGGACAATAACACATGACTGTATAATATAATGGATACTGAGTCATTCGTGAGCTGGTTTTTCCCAGACACTGCTCTTATCTAATGTTTGTCAGACTTACGACAGAATCCCAGAGTGCCAGCTAGGATCCCGATGGTGGTTCCCATTCCGTATCTGAAGGAATGTTCTTCTGGTGCCATGTAGCAGTAGCCCAGCGCTGTGCAGTTACATACTCTCACTGGCATATAGAGAGGAGAGAGCAACACACACCTGCATCAGAAACTTGCTCTAGAGCTCAAAGGATAAGGCTGCTGTTTATCTCTATTTTTCTTAATGTCAACAAATCCCATGAAAAGACCAAAATGAAAAATACAACAGTTTTGTCTGCTGCAGCCCAAAACGACACTTTGAGAGCGGCGAGAGTGGAAAAAAAAAACAATAAAGTTGGGTGCTGGACAGCTCCTCGATGAATTGAACATTGCTATAAAGCTCCATAAAAAAGAGCGGAGCTGTAGATGCAGATGATAATTCTCTGCAGGTTGATCCACGGACGAAGCTAGGGGCCAGTGGAGCTCTGGGGCTCAGCCCTGGAATCCGTGAATGAGTCTGAGGTCATGCGTTCATTTATAAATATTACAATACAAATAAGTGCTATATGAATAAATGGAATAAATCAAATTGAATAAATATGACTGCAAACACCGTTAAGTGTCAAAAACAGCTCTTAGCTCCTTTGACATACTCGCCGTGGCTACTTTTTTGGTACATCTATACAATCTAATTCAACCCAATGTAGCAAATGATCTGCCATTAATTCTTCATTTAGGAAGATAATAGTGTTTTTGTTGACACTGTCAGAGAGGTGTAAACTGAGCTACAGTATATGCTTATCACTGAGGTCGTAGTTGGTGGTGGTGTTGTACTGGACTGCCAAATATTGAAATGCGTTTCCAATATTCTTCCCCCCTCATATTTGTAAATGTAGCGGGCAAAACATTAGAACCACCACTGAATATAATGAAGCCCATTTCAACAACGCTGCAAACTGTCTGTCTGAACACGGCCTCATTTAAAATAAACTGCAGTGCCTTTGTTCATGGTAATGAAGGAACATCCTTTTTGTCGGTTTTCCTCTTTTCATGGTATTGGTTGACAGAATTATCCTCAGGCTGAACTTAAAGAATGGACTCACCCTCAAACGGCTGTGTGACTCCCATGCCTGCATTGTCTTTAATGTTAATGGGAAGTGTGAAGGTTTTATCTTCAGTTGTTTTTTTCTTCAGGATGAGTTTAGCTGTTGTACCTGCATGGCACACAAAAGGAAATGAGGAGAATCTGATGGTCTGAACTCACCCCTTTTCAGTTTCAGCCCATCTTGTAATATACTCTACGACTTTAGTGGTAACTTTATGCGAACATACCATCAATACTGCGCAGCTCCCAGTTGAGCGACTTCTTGCCGTGGGCCAAGGTGAATGTGAAGGGCTGGGAGAAGGGGGCACTGTCTTCATCTTTGGCCTTGATGATGACCGGTTCAGGCTTCCCCACGCAGATGAAGGCCTGGGTCTCTGTCAGTCTGGGGAAGTTGTCGTTCACATCCAGCAGCCTCACAGACAAAACACGCTCAGTGGACTTCTCTGGGTTCTCTGTAGAGAGAAATCAGTGAGCATGAGAAGGTGCACAGGCTCAAATAGTGGCTAGGTTTTAAAGGTCAAATGCCACAACACATTTAAAATTTTGTCATGTGAACAAATAACTGCTATACACTTAAATGCTATTAAAAGGCACTGAATCCACCTCTGTATGAAAGTGCTTTAGTTTGGACAGAATTGTTCTCAGTTTTACCTTTGACAGTGTTTTTGCTCTTCTTTAAACAGTAAGTATTTTCTGCCAGTGTTGACTCCGAAATTGTGTGGCCTATATAATAACTCAAAAGCTGCGTCTCTGTATCATCTCACCCTTCTCAAATGCAGTGACAGACACCTCGAAGGTCTCCAGGATCTCTCTGTCCAGCTTGTCTTTGGTCTTGATCTGTCCTGTGGCAGCATCGATCTCCAGCCAGCCACGGGCGTCACCGCCCAACTTAAAACTGCACAACACGCGACAGGAATTGCACACAAAGCCACACACGCACATATAGTGAGCAGATATCGAAAATGCCCCATAATGCAGCAGACACTGAACTGATGGCCTAGGGAAACAGTGGTAGCCAGAACAAATCGATAATCTGTTTTGGGTAACCCTGACAGTCCAAACAGAAGCAGTAATGTTAAAAACTAAGCCAATGCTGATCTAGTGGAACAATTCCTAAGTTATGAAAGCCATGCGTGTGGGGTGTTTGTGTTCCCTCTACTATTCCGTTCAGTACATCTTGTTAGAGTCGAGCTCATAAACTACAGAAGAACATGGACACAGTGGCTCCTCTTAGGTTTCTAAGAGGATGCTTTGAAGTCTGGATGTAGTTTTACAATCTGCAGTCATCTTAGCAGTTACTGCGGCCAAAATAAATAAATAAATGAAAAAAACTTTTTTAACAAAGGGGTGGGGGAGGTGTCGGATGGAGCTAAATGAAAAAAGCAGCGACCAAGGTTAAATGTAACAGAAAGCTAACATACCTCTATTGAAGGTCAGAAAGGTTAATTTTATATTTAGACCATAATCTTGTGGAAGAGATGTAATAGCTCTGTATAGTTTCAGGATAATTGTTGTATCCTCCACACTGGACACGGTACTCACTCACCTGGACAGGAAAGGCACCTACGCTAGGATGCCGTACCTAGATTTCAGTTTGGGCATTCAATACTATTATCCAACAAAGACTACTGGAGAAACTTCCCCTGCTCGGCCTCAGTACCCCTACCTGTCGCTGGATTCTGGATTTCCTGACTGAGAGACCACGGTAAATTGGTGTTGGCAACAAAATCCCAGGCTCCGTCGCGCTGAGCACGGGAACCTCCCAAGTCTGTCTGCTGTTCACATTGCTAACACACGACTGTGCCGCCAGTTTCGGGGGAAACCAGAGAAGCGAGCGACACCCCCAACATTCTCAAAACCTTTTACACAGTTGAAAGTGTGCTGACGTACTGCATCACCACTCGGTACTCCAGCTGTTATAACAGTGACACTAAAACCGTGCAGAGGGTAATCAGGGGAGCTGAGAAGATCATCGGAGTCGACGACTTCACAAGGCACGGAATATTGTCAGGGATCCCAAACACCCACTTTCTTTGAATGGAAATACTGAACTAAAGGCAGTTCTGACTGGGATGCTGAGCAGCTGCTGGTGTGTGTTTACCCGATCTCTTTGCCCTCTGGGTCCTTTGCCTCCACAGTGATCAGCACTGATCCCTTGGTGGTGTTTTCAGGCACAGTCACATCCAGGATGTCCAGGCTAAACTCCGGGGCCTCGTCTACGTCAGTGACAGACACAAAGACGAAGGCTGTGGATTCGTTGCCGTACTCCATGCCCTCCAGCAGCGGCTCGGGGTTTCGAGCATCAATCTGGAGCTTGTAGGTGGGAGAGGACTCAAAGTCCAAAGGCTGTTAGGCGAGAAACAAGCTGGTTATATGAAGCGGCAACATAAGTAGCGCTGAAAAACTTAGTCTGTCAGCAGAGAATGAATGAATCAATCAGTTGTTTAAGTGATGTATCAAGCAAAAAGGCCAAACATTTGCTGGTCCCAGCTACTCAAAAGTGGGGATTTGCTGCTTTTCTCTGTCTTATATGATTGTAAATGTAACATCTTTGATTTTTGTAGAGGTGTTCGGACAAGCTATTTGAAGACATCACTTTAGACTCTAGGAACTTGTGACGGCATATTTTTACTTTTTTATCACATTCTATAGACTAAATGGTACATTTATTTATTTAAAAAATAGTTGTCAGATTAATCAGTATATTGTAAAATACTATTTAGCTGAAACCCAATATAAGAGTATATCACACACATACAAAACATAGGAAATGTGAGAAAAATTGTGAACTTTCTAAGGTATAAGGGACCTCAGATGTAACAGCAAGCAAACTTAAACATCAAAATAACTGTTGCATGAAAGCACGTCAATCTGTACCTTAACTATGACCAGCTGGCCGATGCCTTTGCCGTCTGTTTGCACTGCAAAAACGTCATCATCATTGCCAGCAGAGATGTGGAAGTTGATATGGGAGCTGCCGCTCTCTGGGTCGTCAGCATCTGTTGCTCTGATTGTCACCACTGTGTGTCCGACAGGGGTGTCCTCTGCAAGAGCGTAGCCGCCATACTGCATACAGACACGCACCGACAAAGAAACGTGAAGAAAACCAGTCAAACCACGTGAGAAGTAAGAGCCGGGTGACAAGTTCAAATACTCACATCGTTCCTCTCAAACAGAGGCATCTCGTTGTTGACGTCAATGACCTTGATGACGACTTTACAATCTGTGCTGAAAGCTGTAAGACAAAAGCTATGAGTACTGCAGCTTGGAGTGAGAACCGACTTACCTCTACAGTACCTAAAGGTGTGTCACATCATACGGTATGTGTGTGTTACCTGGGTCGCTGACTCTGACATTGAGGTGATAGACCTGCTGTTCTTTTCGCTGCAGCAAGCGCAGCGCCTGAATTCTTCCAGAAGCAGCGTCGATGGAGAAGACATTGGGTGTGGTGGGTGGATTTTGGGACAAGATGGTGTAAGTCAGCTGAGCGTTCAGTGTCCCCTGTTCATCGTCATCATGGGCCAAGAGCTGTCCTACCAGGCTGCCTGGAACCACAAGACCCAGAAGATCAGAATAAAAGCTATTTATCAGTTTTCTTACAACTTCAAAATGTTCTTAAATTGAAGAGAGCTCCAGAGGTCTCTTAAGCTGGTTGAGAGTAAATCCTAGATGACTGCAGCACAGAAACTGAGGTGAACACACACCTCTTAAGACACGCTCTGGAGTGACTGTACAAAATATCATTGGTCAGGATGAGTAATATGTTAGCTGAATAATTCAGAAAAGGGTAGTTTGAGCCTGTTATTTGCATTCGATTTGAACAGTTGATAGGACGTTACACCAGTTTTTTCTCTTCTTTTTTTGCATTTATGCAAACAACGTGAATAAAGACACAGCACTCATTTTGTTTTTAATGATTTCCCATGCATGTTTATTGTCAGCACTTATCAACTAAATTGTCAACTAAATTCTCCTTATTGTAAAATTCTCTGATGCACTTCGTCTACCTGCAGCAGAATTTCTTTCCCGCTAGAGTTTAGTTTTCTTTTAACTTCCTGTCTGGCCAGCTTCCTATTATTCAATCCTTTTCTAAATACATAAAGTGAACTTTTAAAAAAAATAAAATTGCATATGTTTTTGCAGAATAGAACATCACTGCGCCCACAATGTAGGGAACATAATGAGCAACGGGACAGGTGGGTATTCCTTCACGGTGATGCAATTAATCATGTCATAACTTGAGAGCTGCTCTTAAAGGTTGCTCTTACACTTCACCGGATACAGGAGTATGTTACGTGATAAATGTGTGTGTTATTCTTCACACTCATCAGAGGACTCTGAAGTTTGTGCTGTAGAGAATTATCAAGCACAAATCTTAGAGGTTTGCTAAATATGGATCCAGAAACAGAAAACAGAACACAAAGCAAACCGAAGAAGCAGCAGTGAGAGAAAGAAACACTTTGGTTGAATGAGGCCACATCCTAACCTTTGAGTGCATGAATGGGTTACGTAATAATCACACACACTTCTTACCTACAGGCTCATTCTCCTGCAACTCAAATACACTCTCCTCATTTTCACACACAGGTTCTTTGTCATTCACATCCTCCACCAAGACTTGAATCTCCATGGGCGGCTCCACCTCGTTGCCACTGTTATCCTTTGCGAACACCACCAGGATGTACTGAAAACAGAACCAACAGAAGTTCAAGAATAATCCCTAGATGTTAGTCTTTACTTCAACATGAGTCAGGAGACATTTATTCAGCAAACTAAGCGTGTGTCATGTACCATGTCCTTGTCTTCTCTGTCCAGCAGCTCCGTCAAGAGTATTTCTCCATTTTCTGTTACCTGGAAGGGGAATTTCAGCTCTCTCTCTTTCTGCACTAAACTGTAAATGGCATTCGGGTCATTAGACTGGACCTGGATCCAGAGAGAGGGGAAGAACCCACAGTGGGGTGGTTAATTAATGGATATAGAGTAGGTATAGTGAGTGTTTGTACTTTAACATGTCTGCATTTGAGATTCTTGTGCAGGTTTGAGAGTCGGCTTGTTTATCCACTTCACCTTTGCAATGATCAGAGGATACGTTTCCTGTAATTCTTCTTTAACAGTTATCCTTCCAGGGTTGAACCACAGGTTTTGCTGCACAACAATGTGAACTCTGGCGTTTCCACTCAGCGCGGTCTCCGACTCTCCTCCCAGGTCCTGCACACGCACAAATAGGGTGTAGTCTGGGTCCCCCAGGGGGTCAATATTCCGCCTCCTCATCTCTGACACCACGGAGGAAGATGAGGATTGAAATTAGAACCATTGTACAGGCAACAAAAAGAAACAGTTTAGGGTCCTGAACATCCCAAAAAAACATTTCAGTGGAACTCTAATTTTGGAAAGCTGAGGCACATGGATTTGGCTTAACCACTCTCCTTGACTGACCTCAACAACTCAACACATTATAAATCACAATACCAGCACTAATCGCTGACAGTTGTTTGTTTGTTACAGTCTGTGTTTATCTAGGTTAACATCATCCAACAAGTGCTCCAGCTTTTAAGGTTAGTACTGGCATCACCCATGACTTTTAAGATCTGACATTTTCAAATTGTTTTCCTTCTCTACTGTGCTGTAAGCCTCTTCCTTGCATTGTTCACCATTCTGCAAATGCAGCCTGTGGAAGAGGTCTTGCTCTAGACTACAGCTGCCACAAAAAGCAATATTTTGGCCATTTTTGCTTAAAAAAATTAATTAAACAATTAATATATTATCATAGTGTTTTTCGATCAATTGTCTGTCAGTTGACTAATCGATCAACAGATGATTAAATGTTGCAATTCTATCCTAGAAACAGATCTGGACACAAACCGGCTCTCTCCACACAGGTGAAGAAGGGGTTTTCTTCATAGGGGATGTTCTGCACTGGACAGTAGTCCTTAAACTTTGTCTTCAGAGCGTCAATGCTCCGATCTTCGCCCTTGCCATACTGGATGCCCTCTCTGGCCTTTAGCATCTGCTCCCCTGTTAAAGGACACACACACACATCAAATGTCACTGAGCATGCTTCCACACATTACGTATGTATTTTCATATAAGCAGTGGTCTACAAGAAGAACATCTCTGCTCCCACAAGGGGTCTCCTGTCTGAGAAACGTGCTAAAACTCTCCCTCACAGTGCAACGATGTGAACAGGCATCTTCAGAATCATTCCCATGCTCACACACACGCTCAAAGTAATCAGTGATCGACATCACGCGACACATTTAGGCAGTCTGCCTCCAATCAGCGTTAATCTTGAGCCCACAAGATGAGCTGTGTAATCTGGATTTACAGTGTCACTATACTGCAGGATTACAGGCAGAGATGGACAGATTATAGACTTTCCCACGGACACTCCACCCAGTTCTGTGCGTCTACGTCTGTGTTCATGTCTGTGCATTTGGTTGGTGGTGTGTGGACTGGCGCGGGTGTGTAGCACCTTCTTTTGTGGTGGAGATCTCTCCAGTGATGGGGTTGATCTGGAAGAGGATGTGTTTTTTGCTGGGGATCTGGCTGACCAGGCTGTAGCTCAGATGAGCGTTAGGGGTCTCGGGATCATCCTGATCCAACGCAAACACGCGGGTAAATGGGACACCTGGAAACAACAGACCAAAACCAATGTTTCAGTTTTACGGGAAATAGCGCTGGGTGGGTTACAAAAGACAAGTGGAAATGCTACACGACTGTGTCTCCACTCTTACACAAACAACAAACAGAAATACACCTACATCCAATACATGAGCCATAATTAGCTTTAGGAGTGGAGAGTTTATCTTATTTGACACTTTCTAAAACTATCACATATATATAGTTTCATACTGTATATGCTTATTCCAATTAAAGCTCTGTGATATTTACACTGAGTGAAATATTCAAACCCAAGAATCCATGTTCTTAATGGCACCATTCCAGTAAATGGAAATATTCTAGATTTGCATCATTTGATATATTTCATATATTTGGTATCTTTGGAAACTTAGGGAACTTTATTAGAAATTAAAATAACAGTAAGTCATGAGTTTATAATGTCTGGGTTAAAGAGTGAAAGAGAATCCAAGGTTGTGCCAGATTCATGTTTTCCTTTTCACATGCCAATGTCTTCTTGTTGTTTTCTGACAGTGTAGTGTCTCGAAGCAATGCTTCTTCGCTGCAGGTTATCAAAAATCAGATGTTTGAGAATCCCTGAATACACCAGTGGAGATCAGTTTTTAAAAAAGTGCCAGATTATCACAAAACAATAACTCTGACAAAATATAGAAGACTAAAAATTCACAATGATGGATTCCCTAACTCAAAACATTTTCTAACCTCAGCAGGTTTATTTTCATAATATACTGACTAAACTGAAATGAGAGGGTGCTCTCAAGGTAGGACGTCAATACAAAAATCTTTGGTCTGCTTTGGAAAATCATTACCTATAAAGTTAAGTACATGCTTTGCAGTTAATTGGCTAAAACATGCCACTTTTAGCTTTAACAGTTTTCTTTTTGCATTAGAAGAGTTTCCATTCCGCACACACCTGCTGCAGTTTTTTCTCTAACCAAGGCTGTGTAGTCACTCTGGTTAAAGTACGGAGCATTGTTGTTGACGTCCAACACATTTATGGTCACAAAAACTGGACCGTCCACCATATCATCATCTGCCAACGCTTCCACCTGGATATATACACACACACACATAGACACTGAACAAATACATGTTTTTTTGCTACTGCAGTGCATGAGTACAATTTTTCTGTATGTTTATTTATAAGAAGACAGAGGACGAGGTTACACTCATAATGTAATGGTTATCTCGAGACCAGTCCAGAGGCTTGTCCAGGTAGAGCCACCCATCCTTAGAAATCTTAATGTTTTCTCCACCTTCTCCACTCAGACGGAAATTATTCACACCTGGGTGGGTCACCTGAAACTATGGAGTGAAATGAAGAGACTTGTGAACACAATAAGATTAATATATAGCCTTTTCAGGCTTAATTTGAGGAAAACTGAACAGACACATTCTTTTTAAAAAATGACGGGTAAGAGACCAGACATTTTGAAACCCATTAAACCTCATTGGCTTGAGTAATGTTCTGTACATGTTAGCGAGTTTTGACAAAATGTCCTTCTTGGCTGGCGTGCAGTCATGGAAGAAGTGCTCGAGAACTTTACTTGAGTAAAGTACTAATACAGCAGTGTAGGAATACTCCATTACACTCAAAATCCTACTTAGGTAAAAGTACAGAAGTATTATCAACAAAATGTACTTCTTGGCCCGTGTGACTGATATATAATCCTATATCACTTTATCAGATTGCTAATATTAATGCATCAATGCATTAGTAGTGTTTAACTGCTGCAGCTGCTCCGAGTGGAGCTAGCTGATCTAGTGTTTGTACATTTAGGAAATTTGGTCGAGCGAATCCAGTAATTAAATCTGAGGGGTCATGAGATGACTAACGGGAGAGGAAAGAAAAAAAAAAGTTCTGCTTCACAAATTTTTTGTAATTTTTCAGACTTTTTGTGAAATACTGGATAATATTACCACTTGGGGCCTCAGACAATTAATTACATTAAACCATGTGAGAAATTTGGAAGGGAAATCCCCCTCTGGTTGAACTGCTAACAACTCATAGATATCTGAAACATGTTACACTGGGCCAAAACTAGACACTGCTTTTTTGAAAGGGGTTTTATAAAGCATTTTAAAACTTTATCATATGTTTTTTTATCATAAATTCTTAATTTGAAAAGTAACTATAGCTGTCTGATAAGTGAAATGCTGTAAAAAGTACAATATTTCCCCCTGAAATGTTGTGGATTGGAGGTATAAAGCAGCATAAAATGGAAATACTCAATAATTGAGTAAAAGTACTTTGTTACTTTGCACCATTCCTAGCATTTGTGTAATACCTGATGTATGGGATATGGCACTGGTGTTCCCTCTGGCACATCCAGCACAGTGTTCTCAAATGGGCCCTTTTTTTCCTCCAGATTCTTCCCACCAGCCTATCAGAGCACAGAAACAGAGGTCAAAGGTCACTGAATATAGTACGTGCTGAGGTAAAATTGAACCTCTCACACGCCCACGTTTGCCCCTTTTGCTTTAGTGAAACTGCAGCTGAATGCAGTCAGGTATTGAGGGTCAGTTATTTATTGAACCAAAATAACAGGACAAGTGGAGAAATTCTTATAGTCCTCTGGAGAACGGGAGAGCAAAGTCTACAGAGACACTAACACTCAGTTTAGCAACACTTCTCACTTCCTTTTAGTGTTTTAAATAATTTACCAAAGATTTTAGTGCACGCGCTTCTCTAACCTTGCTGACAGTTATGCTGCAAATTCCAAAAAAAATCTTCTTTCTTGCGCTTTCTATGTTCCAAACCGGCACCAGAAATTGTAAATGAATATATTCAAGCATTAATCTACTCTAGATCTGTTTCACAGATATTTTATCTGGTTCATTTATCTATAGTATCTAGTATTTATTATGAATATGAATTGAAGGACTGCGGCAGCAGTTGGCATGTACTCACAACGCTGAACAGGAGTGGGAGCAACAACAGATGTATCATGGCTGTCATGATCACAGTCTGGGAAAGGGAGAGGGAGAGGAGGAGATATGGGGGATGGGAGGTGAAGGAAGGAGGTTGATGAGGCAGAAAGGTGACATGAAGAGGAGGATTTCAATTAAACATTTAAATTGTATAAAGCATAATATTCACTGTGCTCTGCGGTTAAATTCATGGCCCGTGCTTGTTGAAATAGTGAAGAGGGCATAGGAACTATTATTACTCAATCCATCTAGAAACAATTAAACCCACTGAGTCTCAACACATTATTTTTTCCATAAACGAAAACAACTTTGCTACGAAAATCTGTCGTCTGTCCTTGAGAATCTGCACATGTACATGCTATCTCTCTCTGCCTCATACTTTGTGCTGAATGGGATCTTAAAGGACCTATAAGTGTGGCTCCACCTACAGAACCAGGTGAACCTCCCACCCGAACACACAGGAGAAACTGGAAGTCAGAGCTTTAATACAATGCCAGACATGGGCTTGTGTCTCTTTCTGTAACTTTGATCCCAGTGTGTGTGAATATGACACAGGTAACTCAAGGTCAGTTTAAAGGGTGTAATCCCAGTGTGTTTGTGCACGAGTGGGGTTTAAGACTTTTGTGTTTAAAAAGTATAAGTAACGCATTTATTGTCTTTTGATCATCCAAGAAAGAAATTATAACATGACATGATATATTTTTCCTTTCATACACTTTGACGGTGCTCTGCAACATTATCTTCAGTGTTTCACAGAAGTTATAAACTCAGTTTTATATTCAGATGACAGCTTAGAGTACTGAAAACCAGACTAAAACAACATGCTTAAAATCACCGTGTTTAGCAAATACTTATTGATAAATGACAAAGTTTTAGAAGGAGAGAGAGTCAGTTGCCACAGAAAGTGAAGGTGACATTGAGTTGTGGCTAATGACCTTTTTGTCACACGGCGCTCGTTTAATGTCAACTACATGAACTGACACTCATTAATAGCAAAACACAAATTTTAATTCAAGTTACCGGACTTTTTCATTTTTCCTACTACTTATTAGTATTTCTGGCCCCATGTTGAACACTACCTCTGCTAACAGATATATGGTTAACTAACTAACAAGTCATTACTGGCATTACTAATTTACAGACATGTACTTAATTATTTAACTGACTTCCAGTGAGGAAAATATTTTATAACTTGAATAGTTTAACGTATTTGTCCAACAAAGGATTGAGGGACAAAGTGGCAAAGCTGTATGACACAATGATTTGGATGCTGCAGGCCCTCTCTTTTTCCTTCAATCACCGAATGACCTTTGTCAGTTTAGATTTCAGCTTCCATTATACCAAATCTAGTGTCCCATACAGGTAATTTCCCCCAGTGCCAGTCACCGGGAACTACCCAAGAAGCCGAAAAGAAAGCAATGGTTGGTTGTCAGACATGCCAACACCTGACACAAAGGCCCTAACCAAAGTCAAGTCAAGATCGCAGAACTCCTTCAACACACTTAAAGCATCCGACATGTCAAACAAGAGCCTGTGAAAACCAACAGATGCAGTCCAGTTTGTGTCCTACTCCCACCCGAAAAATCTACTCCAAATACCCAACGAAACCAAAACTGGGAGCCAGGAGAGTGAGGAGACTTACCTTGCTGGAGATATCGAGTGAGACACTCCTCGAACTTCAGAGTGATCTGAGCAGCCCCATCCTGTCTGGTCAAACGTTAACCAAGTGCTAACCAGCAAGGTTTTATTGAATCTAATGATTGTCTAATCACCCTGCCCTCGTGTCCAGCTTAGCCAATGGGCAAGAAGCTGACAAGAGACAAGGAGACAGGAAGAACAGAACAATGATGTATACAGTATTTTAAAAGATCAAGTCCTTGTCACTAATATCAATTACTGATTTTACCACAAATCCTCAAATGCTCATAGTTTGAACATTATTTGTAATTTATTGTTACAAAAAAAGACTGGGTTGAAGAAATTACACATTAGTCGAGATATGTGTTATTTTTAGACAGCATGTGTGTGACTTGTGAACAAAATAAGAAACATTGGAGCACAAAGGAGCATAATAATGGGACAAATTCCTCTAGAAATCAGCTGCATCTAAGTTTCCAATTTCGGTTCAGACTTTGACCTCTGCACTGTTTCCTGTCAGATTTTTCCATTAGTAGCTGTGCCTGATAAGGAGTTGTGTGTGTGTAGACAATAGGACTGACAGATTACACTGACAATCTGTTGCTTCATAAGAATGCAAAAAGCTATGGGGTCATTCTGCTGATTCAGTGGGTCAAAGCACACACCTTGAAAATATTAAACAGCAGGTTTGATTCCAGCTCATGACTTTGTTACTTGATAAACTTTACAACCTCTAAGAAAATGTAAAATAATAAGCTGGAAATGTCTTAAAGGTGACTTAAGGAGAGGATGTCAGTCTGCATTTTGTCACTGACTTTTATCCTTACCTTCATGACCCGGCCTCTCATTTAACTGGGATTATCTTCCAAACATCCTGATGCTGAGAGCGATGAGCTTTATAAGCTACAGAAGGCTCTTTGGAAACTAGGCAGAGATTTGTGTGAATCTGCAACTGTGGAAAAACAGGCCTTGAATGAGTCACTGTTTCACAGGAAAGCTGTTTAAACAGAACCTGTGACTGCAGTGCTGACGGTTCAGCGGATGAAGCCATTAATTCAGATGGAAGTGACTCCATTATGTAAAGCACGGGCCAATACATGTACACTGCTCTGCCTTGATCCCATGCGCAGGCACCCTGAGACACTTTCTGTCCAGAACGCACCAACACCATCTGCCTACGCTTCCTGGACTGAACACACAGTACAACACACACACTTCCTTGGCCACTCTTAATGTTACCTTGGCAACACATTTTCCTGATTTATTAAATTTTTTTGTTTTATTTATATTGCTTTTCCAGCAAAACTGAGTTTGGGATGCGAGCAAGCGGTGTCTGAGCATGATGTTTGGCGTCTCACTGTGACCCAAATCTCCGATCAGTCCCTGAGCAGTCAAATCGCTGTACCCAATCAGCTCACTCTCTCTCACTCACTCACTCTCACACACACACACATTCACAGGGGACTAATTTTGTTTCTGAAAGTTCAGCTTTAATGTCACCACCTGACTCATCTTTTATCAGCTCAGTTGTGTTGCTGTTAAACCCTGTTGTACAAAGTGTCTTTTGTGTTACAGCTGAGTCACCTATGGTAATATCTCATTAGTGAGGTATGAGATGACAAAAAGGCAAAAGGAACTGTTTTGCCTCCAAATCATGTTGTCACTTTATATCATCAAGAAACACTGAAACTACGTCCAAGTAGCAAAATACGGTATATTATCAATCTGGTATTTATTTACAAATAGTGCAAAATACAACAGATTATAAATAATGTCAGAATAACTACTCACTGATCATCATACAAAAATTAGAGACATTAATCACACTTAATCATCCGTATCTTACAAATGGTAATCTTAGCACTTAGAGATTAACAGTCGACAAATCTGGCAGGGATGAGAGCAAAAGGATGAGGAACAAGATGAAAGGATAGAAAAGGCAAATATTAACGTCTTTGTTCAAAACACAGAAATGAAGAAACATCACCGCTGCCGGCGGCTCAGCTCAAACATCCAACATTTCTGCCACACAGACATAAGTCTTCAAGAAACGTCACTTCATTAGCTGGTTGTCTAGTCCATTAGAAAGGCTGACGAAGTGAGGTCAGTCTGCTCAGTCCTGTGTGGACCACAACATATGAACGGCAGCGTAGAAGCGTGTTAAGCACCTCCCATGCACACTGTCCTGGCTGTGCCGAGGGTGGATGTGAACAAAGTGAGGACTGGGTTGGAACCAACCCAACTATTGGCCCCATTAGAAGCAGGCTTCCCTCCAGCCCATGTCCACTAATTCTGCTCTCCTGGCTGTTCACCTGCTCAAGGGTTTGGTGTTGAGTTAAAACGGGTGTCTGTTGGGCCCCTACAGCACAGACAGATCATGGCAGGACTTAGATTTTAGCCAGAACGCCACATTGGAGTTGTTCTTTGCCACCACCTTGTCGAGGAAGCGCTTGGCCTTCATAGGGAGACTCTCGCGGCGTGTGTTACAGTTTTTGTGCCTGCGACGTTTGTTGGCTTCCTTGGAGTCTCGGCGTAGACGCAGCTGTCGCACTATGCCGTGGAAGGCCTCCCAGACGTTGTGCTGCATGGCAGCTGAGGTTTCGATGAACTTGCAGTCAAACACAGCAGCACAGGCACGGCCCTCTGAGGCAGAAAAGTCAAAGATCAGTGCTTGCATATAGAAAAAAAAAAAAAAAAAACCTCACAGTAACTAGTTTTCATCGGACAAACAGACAACAAAGGGATTGTGTCTCCTCACCACTGACTGACACCTCTCTGCGCCGCACCAGGTCACACTTGTTCCCCACCAGGATGATTGGTGTGTGCTGAGCAGGACGGAAGCGGCGCAGGGTTATCCGGAGCTCGGAAGCTCGCAGGAACGAGGCCCGGTCAGTAATAGAGTACAGCAACAGGTAGGCATCGCCTGTCTGCATGCAGCACTCCTGAGCCCATTCGCTGTCAGTCTGAAAAACACACACATACACAGTTAGAGAAAGGACGTAGATGACAGTACGCAGGCAGGCATTCACTCGGATGTGCTCTCTCCTCTGACCCTCATTAGTCAGGACGCTGATTTTTCGTCTCACCTCTGCATCCCATGTGTCCAGCAGAGTTACAGTTGCAGGCTCTTTGTCCACCTCAATCGTCTTTTCACACATTTCATCTGAAATTGGACATGAGACACACACAAGAACATTTTTGTTATTACTGAAATCGTAGCAATGTGTTGAACATAATCACACTATCAAAATAATTTGTTTTATGATAGTATTATAGGAAATTAACAATTGTGTGGTGCTTAATACTGATCTGAGCGACCTTTTCAAACAGTATAATATTTTATTTATTCTTTTTGCAGCCCTATTTCACATAATATGCAGGTTTTATAATTTGGAGATGTGGCTTCCTGGACTGTTTGTACCCATTGAAAATGTATTACAAAAAATAAGACAGACCTGTTCATCACTAATGTTTCAGTATTAAGTTATAATCAGTTTCTCACCTCCACACAGCTCGCAGTCATCACTGTCCATGCTGTCTGCTGCCCCAGCGAAGATGCTGGCGAAGGCCGTCTTGCCGACTCCGCCGGCCCCTAACAGCACCACCCGGTACGGGCTCCCGGGTGCCGCCGGTTCCCCGGCGGAGTCCGTGGAGATGACCGAGTCTGAGGACGACCAGCTCACGCGGCTGCCGTCCGACTCCCCGGCGGAGCTGGTGCAGGACCTCGAACGGGAGATGCAGGCGGGGACCCGGGCCAGGAGGCTGTCCGGGAGCAAGTGGCTGCCCGGGTCGCAGATGCTCCACCGGTGGAGCTCGGTCTGCAGGCGGAGGCTATGCCGGCGCACAGTGGACATCATGGTGCCGGTGGCAAAATGAGAAGGAGCTGGACCGACGGGCAGCGGTGGGATTAAACCGTTTTGCAAGGTGGTGCTTTAACCACTTTTAGCACAGGAAAAAAACGGCACTAAAATAAAGTCAAACCGGTCGATTTCTTCCTTAAATGTCGCTTTTACGCCCTTTTTTTTTGGGCTTCAGATAAACCTTCACCGATGGCCTTTTGTTTCTGAGAACCACAAACTTGAACCAAACAGGCGCCTGGACTCTGAGCCAGAATTACAAAAAGGACAGTAAGGTCGGTCTGAGCTCGCCCCTCTAAGTCCCTACTGCGGTTATCAATCGGCAGCACGCTACTGCATCCTCACTGAGGCTGATGAAGACCAGAGGGAACTCTTTCTACGACAGACCCAGCTCAGATGCACAGACGCGCATCCCGCATCGAAGACAAAGTGTAATTCAGACATCGCCAAAACATTTGACCGGTAGATCCCGGGGCTGGTGTGCTCTGGTTGAGTCTGCTGTCTGTCTCAGTAGTCTCCAGCTGAGTGTCTCTCTCTAAGGCTCTGAAGGGGTTTCCCGGCGGTTTATATAACGAGGAGGAGGAGGAGGAGGGTGGGGGTCACACAAGTGGAGCATGAATGTTTGCTTTGGTGTGGTGTTTATTTACTGTGGTGATTCATGTGCACACGGGCTACTGCTTAGATTATATTCACACCCACAGGGATACTGGCCTTAACTAAATGTAAACTAAAGAGCATTTACTCAAGTACTTAAAGTGGGGCTCGGTAACTTCTGAAAGCAGGAATAACCCATTCTTACGCCTAGAAAAGAAAAGCTGAAATTATAAGAAACCAAACGTGCTGTCGCTTAATCCAGCACATGAAATAGTTTTGCTGCTACAGCCTAACTTGGTCTGGTAGGACCAGTAATGACCGGCTAATATTAGCAGACTTTACGATTCTTCTCCACTTGCATTGCTGTTACAATAGCTCAGCAGTTTAGCTAAATGCTTAGAAGTAGTTAATAATTTAGCATATTTCCCCAAAATTTTCTTTCTGTAAATTTAATTCAGCATCTCCAAACGGTGTCAAGCATACAGAGATCAAAGGTCACGCAGCAGAGACCAGTGCACAGCAATGAGCAAAGAGTACAAAACTTCGTATCGCATTTGTACCCTTTAATGAGTACAGAAGGGAGGGTTTGCTGTGTAACGGTTCACAGAGATTAGACACACACAGGAATCGTTCCCCTGCAGCTGCAGGGATGAAGGGTGCCGCCTGGCACCAACTGAAGACCAGGCTGTAACTTTTCAGTGGAACGGTAGATAAAAAACTACAGCATAAAAGGTCAATAGTATTAAAATTTAAAACCGACGACAAGTTTATAATACACGATCCACTGTTATTGACTTGACTACCCAAATGCATATTAATTAGTTAAAATCCTCAATTTCAACTTGCTGAAATATCAATATGCTGTTTACATGTTAATGCATCAGTAACAATCATTAAGTAATGTAATGTATATTAATGTATATTAACTTTCGATTTCCGGAATTACATTTTACTGATAATACTTACTGTAGCAAAAGGTGAAATAAATAATAATTTGCTTATTTGGACTAAATTACAGTGTTCTCCAAGAGCTAAAGAGCTTCACTCACTTTTGAGGTGGCTGATATGCTGCATTTCTCCTGGAATAACTCATAGAGTGTGTTAATATGATTAACAGTAACCTTTCATCCAAGTTTGAAGAAATTTGGTTTTGAAATTATCTTGTCCGAACCAAAATCAGGAACATACAGTATTTACATATTAAACTTAAAGATCTTCAGTTACACAAATTAAGAACTGGTGTTCTTCCTCTATCTTTTAAAACGGTACATTAAACACATTAGGGAGGGAAAAAAAGATGTTTGTCCTTGAGGAGAAGCTGAGAGTGAGTCTCATTTTGTCCCGTATTGTATGTGCTATGATGACTTGCACCAGTTTTTCATGCAAAACGCTGAAATATTAAGTTACGGTATCCAACTTTGTCCCCCAAGCTTGAAAAAGAAGTAAGTAAACATACAGTATCTACACAAAGGCATTTTTACATCAGAGATATTTCCTTTTTAAAGGGGCTCCACTGAATTTCAGTGTCAGTGTAACTTCTTTTTCCTGCAGAAAACATCATCTCACAGTGAGCTATATTAACAGCAAGAGCTGTACACAGACATCAAGGTTTTTCTGTGGACTTGGCATTTGTGGTGCAATGATCAGCAACAAGTGGAAAAACTCTTGTTTTGCTACCAGCATTTTCCTTTCCACCTACACTTCTAACAAGCTGCGTAATGCAACATGAGGTTGTCAAGAGGAATTCTGAAATCACTAAATAACTGAACTAGAAAAAGACAGTGGATACACCGATAAAAAAGAAATTGCAAAGCTTTATCAACAAATAATTTCTGGGATGCATTGAACATCACAGGCTGTGGAGATGGTGTTTAAAAAGGTTTTTGAGGTAGGCCTCTCTTTTAATCTTGCAACCCAGAGCGAAACAATTAGGCCATTAATCAACAAGTCAAACAAAAGAAAACAATTTTGATAATCAGTCTTTACAGATCATTAATTGTAAAGATTAGCCTTATGGCAAAAATTAAGATTTTCCCTCATCAATCCACACTCAATACCCCATAATGACAAATTGAAAACAGAATTTTAGAAACTTCTACATATTTATTAAAAAGGAAAAACTTACATATCACATTTACATAAGTATTCAGACCCTTTGCTATGACACTTGATGCCTCCCATTTCTCTTGATCATTTTTGAGACATTTCTACACTGTGGTATAATCAAGTGATTGGACATGATTTGGAAAGGCACACACCTGTCACACAAGTCTCACAGCTGACAATGCATATCAGAGCAAAAACCGAGCCACGAGGTCCAAGGAACTGCCTGCAGAGCTCAAAGACAGATTTTTTGTCGAGGCACATATCTGATGAAGGCTGCAAAAAAAAAAAAAAAATTCTGCTGCATTGTTGGTTCCCAAGAGCACAGTGGCCTCCATAATTCTTCAATGGAAGAGCTTTAAAAACAACCAGGACTCCTCCTAGAGCTGATGATTAACAAACATGATAGCTTTCAATTTAGGCCAATAAAGAAAGCAAAAATTACTCCCAAATCTGTTTCTCCAATCTTCATATCTATCTTGACATAAACCTGCCAAAAATCCCGTTGTAGAAGGTCGTATTTTAAGGGAGGTTATCCTGGTTTACTTGCGATAATTGTTTTAAAACTTTTTACCTTTGTACCAGAAAGGTTTAATAAATACAAGACAATTCAGCAAGGATCCAAGCCAAAACATCAAATAATTCACAGATTTGAATCACGTAAGCTATATGACTACGTAGTCCTATCTTACTGCCACCAGCACTGAAATGAATGAAGCATTATCAGCGAGGGCCCTAAAGTAAAAGACACAAGGAGTGGCACAGAGCTGATAACAGTTTTATATTGAATGAAGCAACACACCCCGGGTACATTCTATAGTGAACATATAGGTTGTAATTCTGTGACCGCTGGGAGTGAAAACCATTTTGTCTATCATGCCTGACATCTGTATTACCTACTGTGTTGCCTCTTCAGTGACAGAGAATATCTAAACACAGCTTCCTATCAGGAGTTACTGAATAAAAGCTTGGTGAAGGGGCTTAACGTGTAGGCCTGACATCTACAGTCAGCACCACCAGCATTTTGTTAATGGGTTGGAAACCACCGGTTGGTATTTTGTGAATAACCCTTCAATTTAAAATTTACAAAAATGCCCAGAGAGACCTTGCATCACGTCACATACTCACTCAACTTGTAAACATCAGATTTTCATTTGCCAAAGCACTTTGTGTGTGAGAGAAAGAGCGTCTGAGAGCAGGGAAAGTTATTACAGTAATTGTGGGATTATGTTGCTTTTGCGGCTGTTGTTTTTCAGGGCTTCTGTATTGGGTGGTGGCTTCATCAGCGGGCCCTGCTGCTTTGCATTACAGCTCTGATCTCATCTGCCTGACGGATGATTGGGCAACATTAAATCCTTGTTAAGTGCTGGAGTGGGACCAGGGTCATGAGGAGGGGATGGATTGGAAGGGAGGAATTTCAAGGTTGATGTTGATGGCTCTAGATGGTAGCAGAGTGACAAGTGACCTCTCTCTTTCTTTTTTCTTTTGCCTAATGTAAAATGCAGTGTTTCACAAGGTCAATCAGAAAGTTTAAATATGGGAAAAATAGCACACTTATTGCATAAAAGAGACAATCTTTATGGTATTATAAAGACCACACAGAATATCAATATATGCTCTGGATCAATACAGTTGTAAAAACATTGTACAGCAGTAGCAAAATTTAAATTTCTCAAAAGATTTACAAAGTTGGCTTGTGGCAACTTCAAATGGCATAGTGGTTTACAACTAATCAACCAAGTTACTGCCAACTAACAGGCTGTTGGGAGAGCAGACACAACAGCTTGCTCAGTATTTAATTAGACAGTGCGGAAATCAATAGCTTTAGTTATCCAGGGGAAAGATCCGTTGAGAGTAATGCTCTCTTTTTCAGGAAGGCCCTGTTCACACTTACACAGCTACACATTCACACACAGAAGCTGCTCAGTTCAGCCCCAGTCTGATCTCACGACTCCTAGTGAGATCCCAACAGTTGAAATGCCATTAAGATGGAGCGTAAGGCAATTAATAATGCAACACTTTGGATGTGGCACTGTCTCTCAAAGGAAGAGTAGTAACAGTTCACATACTTAATGTGTTTGAATTAATTCAACTGATACTATTCTGTCAATACTTCAGTTTAAATTGAGCATAAATTACGCTGAATACAGACCACGCTGCCTATGCTTGCTAAATCTAGGGCTGCAACTAATGATTGTTTTCCTTACTGATTATGAATCATTTTATTGCGATTATATGACAATTAATCATTTGGTTGATAATTGTCAGAAAAAAGAGCCCAAGATGACGTCTCCAAATTGCTTTTATTGTACAACCAACAGTATAAAACCCAAAAAACATTCAGTTTACTATGATGCAACATTTGTGAAGCTGCAACAATCAAATTTCTGTCCAAGTAGTAAGTAGGGAGGTAAAGAGAAGCAAAACAAAGGGAGAACAATTTTGATGGTTGTCTGTCCACGCAAAGAGGTGACATTATCACGAGGATGTCAAACTTTATACGTCAATCCAATTTAAAATTTCTCTGCTTATTTGGGAAAAACGTGTTACTTGATCAGATTTTAAAACAAAATGGAGGTACAAGCCTTTAATTTAAATTTTGTCAAGTAGGGTAGTATCACTGTCCAACTCTCCTACGGAGAAAGGGGAGTCCAGCACACTGAGCCTGTATTTGTATTTCAGAGGACAGTGAGTTGTTTTATCAGCACAAGATGTTAGACATGAAATCCACTGTGCTGCTGAGGATATTTCAAATCTGTGTCCCTAATAAACCACTGACACTCAAGTGTATCCAGTCTAGTGCTATCATCCCTGGAGATTACATCTCAAAGCCCTAAAGCACAAAAACAGGAGGTCTGCTAAAGGCCTGCGAAGTACAGACTGCATTTACTGCCAGTAATGATGCACGAGTATCTTAATCTTTTCTTTAAAACAACACAAATCTTGAACGTCAATTATTCTCAGACTGATACTGAATGAAATATGAGAACTTTCACCTCAGATGTTTCACCATCTACACTACATTCAGACCTTCCAAAGAGGTCACAGGGAACACACCACCAATCTGTGATTCAGTCTCTCCATCAAAACAACAGTATCCCTTTCTCCCCCTCCAGCAGTTGAAACTCATTCATTCAATCCATACGCCAGGTCTTTGAGCTGACGGGGCTAGAACGCACGGCTTAAAAGAGGGATTGGCAGTTCGGCCAGCAGCGGCTCGTAAGAGCTTTGCGCAGACAGACATACAGACAAATTCCACCTCATGTGCCCACCAGCACATGGCTTCTGAGACTGTCAGAGAGGTGATTTGGATCAATATCCTGCTTGGACGAGTGACACTCGTCTGTCAGACACGTGTCCCATTCCAATACAGTATCTTACATTGCCATAGCCAGGCCAGGCCAGGGCAGTAGCTGTAGTAGGTTGCTTGGTCATACTGGAAACAGTGGTGACAGTTGCCATGCCACCACTGTTTCCAGTATAAGTCTCTGTAATGTCTGGACTCATGGACTTTGTATTGTGGTTAAGATGTGTTTTTAAGCCATGCTATTGGCTCTAGGGATAGTCAAACAATCGGTCGAAAACTTTGGTCCTGGCTGAAATATCTCAACAACTATCTGGTTGGTTGTCATGAAATTTTGCACAGACATTAATGGTGCCAAGAGCATGAATCCCTGATGTTTCCTCTATCCCCAGCATGAGGTTCACATTTATGGTTTTGTGTGAAGGATTGGATGGAGTGTCATGAAATTTGGTATAGACATTTATGTCCCCTTGAGTATGAATTCTAATCAATTTGAAGATCCCTTCCCATTATCAGATTAAAATACTTTAATTTATGACTAAATGCTTGCAAAACGACTTTCCCCTTAGTCTCTGCTGCTGTGATTAGTGCTAAATAGCAAATATTAGTATGCTAACATTCAAAACTAAGACGCTGAACATAGTAAATGCTATATCTGCTCAATATCACCCAGTTACCATTGTGAATGTAACAATTAGTCGATCGGCAGAAAATTAATCAGTAACTATTTTTATATTTGTTTCATAATGTAAGTCTTTTTTTGTGGCATTGTCACCTTTTTATTGGACAGTTCATAGTGTAGAGGCAGATAGGAAAGGAGGGAAGAGAAAAAGAGGGGAATAACATGCAGCAAAGGCCCCCTGCTGGATATGAACTCAAGACTCACTGGTTTAAGCTTTGCAATTGTGACTATTTTCTCTCGTAAACTGATTATGTTTGGGTTATGGACTTTTGGTAGCACAAAATAAGACGTGAACTTTGGCTGTGGGAAATTGCAATAGGTTTTTTTCCCCCACTTTTTGCTGAAATTTTATAGACCAAACGATTTAATATGTTTAC
This sequence comes from Xiphias gladius, assembly GCF_016859285.1. Classification (NCBI taxonomy): domain Eukaryota; kingdom Metazoa; phylum Chordata; class Actinopteri; order Istiophoriformes; family Xiphiidae; genus Xiphias; species Xiphias gladius. The sequence goes on from NC_053421.1 coordinate 16,704,013, forward strand.
TCGATAACAAAAATAATTGTTGGTTGCAGTGGTTGTGAGCACGTGAGCATGTTAGCATGCTGATGTTAGCATTGAGCTCAAAGTACAACCTCAGAGAGCCACTAGCCTGGCTGTAGACTCGTAGTCTAATTATACTATCCTAAACTGATGAGCTTCTGGGGCCCTACATTGGATCCCTCACAGAAAAGTATATAATTAATATACTAGGTACTATTTAAGGTTCATATGAGGCTGGAGACTTTGAAACCTGACCTAGAACTGGCATTAACAGTTTAAATTCACACTGTGCCCACAGAAAAACAGCAGGTGTCTGCATAATCGCCACACTGTCTACAACATGCTGCACAGCCCGACAGGGTACAGAGCTTCAATCGTCAAATGCATAAAGGCCAAGTTTAACATCCCAGAGACCCAGTTATTACACAAAAACCTTGCTTAACAAGCACACAGAGTGCTGATCGTCCAATAAGTACTAATTACTCCGTTTATGTACAGGCACACATTGTATTGTAGCTCAGTCAATCTGACAGAGCCAAACACGAATCAAATGTAAATTCAGGACACACAGACGCACACTTGCACAAAAACGCACATGTAGCAGTACACAACAACATAACTCCCACGTAGCCGCTTTGTGCCGAAGAATATGAACAAACTAGTGTTATCCAAAATGACAGACTGAACAGACTGCAGTATGTCCCCCATCTAAAACGCCGCTGTTTTACTAGACACTAAAGTGTAAGGTCATATTATAATAAACTGTGACATCAAGCACAACAATTCAGGCAAAACACAATTGCCCTCATTCTTCTATCAGAACATTCAGGTCCAAGTGGCATATTCACTATGCAGACAGCCATAAACTAGATTCTTTTGAATGAATGGCTGTAAAGACATTCTCTCCATACCACCCAGCCTCTGTGTCACTTAAACATGCCTCAGAACAACATACTGTAAACCCTCTAATTGACACAGAAAATATTACTCTAGATGGAAACAGAAGTACCTATCTTGCATGCTTATCTACAGTATGTGGATATAAAACATACTGTAAACCCTCTAATTTACACAGAAAATATTACTCTAGATGGAAACAGAAGTACCTATCTTGCATGCTTATCTACAGTATGTGGATATAAAACATACCTGGCACACAAATACCAATCTGTCACATTCATACATGCATCTAATATGCTTTTCTTTCCACAGCAAGAATTCTTTAGTCAGTAACAATCTTTCAATCCCTTAAAAGCCTGTTTATTACACACATTCCTTTTGAATGACATTTATTTTTAAATTCTACAGTAAATTTCTTGAATAAATAAAGAAAATATGAAGGCAAGGTAACGAATCTCACAAGCAATTTCATTTGAAACTGTCGGAAACTGTATTGCTGTTGTTGGCAAGTTGTTAAACATGCAGCAATTGTTGAGTGTTGAGTCATATGTTGTAGCCAGGCTGCAGACAAAGCCCAGAGAGGCTGAAGAAAAACATGTAGGAGAAATATATCTATGTTAGTTATCTATATCTAAAGTGGATTCTAGTTTGTGCGTGTTTACTGAGCTTTGTGAGAGATGGTGGTCTGGAAGGCGAAGGTGATGTGGTCCCGTGCATGATCGAGGTAGGGGTCTGAGAAGGTGTGTGTGTCACCAGAGAAATGTCTCCACTGCATTAGCTCGGACATGCTGAGATGCTTCTGCACCGCCCCTACCCCGCGGTCACCTTGACGACCGAGCTGGCACGGCCTACTAGAGACCTGGTCCTCCTCCTCCTCTATGACAGCTGAGAATGAAGAAAAAAGTGAGTAAATGAGACTCAGTGAAGACAAATACTGGTGCCAGCGTTGGAGCATCTATATGAGCATACCCTGGACTGATCCGTCCATGCTGCAGCCACAGTTCAGCAGGTCGTGAGTTAGAGAGGGAGTGTCTGTCAGACTGAAAAGATCCCGCAGTTCATTGGTGGAGAAGCTGGTGTGCTCCGCCCTTTTGTCCAGGTCAACCACAGTCCCAGAAAGCCCCTGTTTGGACACCTGTCTCTGGAATATACGCTCCTCAATGGTACCTGCGAGGAAGTAACACACACACCCCGACACAAAACTTTAAAAAAAAAAAAAAAAAAATCTGTCTGATTGCTGTATTTCTGTATGCTGAATTTTCTAGTTCATTGTGTGTGTTAGTCCAATCTGACCTGCAGTGAGGAGACGGTAGATGTGCACAGTCTTCTTCTGTCCATCTCTCCATACTCGAGCCATGGCCTAGACACAGTACAGAAGGTAATGCTGCAGTGTGGAATAACACAAATGTACACAGTGCCACCTGGTGGACAGGGATGCATATCAGTTTGTTACCATATAGTCTGTGGGTGCTTTCACACCATTAGTTTGGTTCATTTGGTCTGGACCAAGGAAAAAGACCCTGTGTTGCTCGTAATCACATTGACTTTGAACATTGACATCGAAGGCATCAAAGGCTGTAAGCATGAAGTCACGCTGACTCACAGGTAACTCATTATGTTTTGGTGATGTCTTTATCAGGACCCATCCGGGGAAATCATATTATGATCATATTTTATGGTATTATTAAGTGGACCTCTTTTCATGCACATGTCAAAAAAATATGACAAAAAAAGGTGGCTTTTGTCATAATATTACCTTGGTGGTGTGGGCGGTCACTATGTTTCACTCACTTTTTAATGAGCAACTTCCAAAAGACATGCAACAATACACTGCTGTTTGAACTCCTGTCCATTTTGTAATTGGTCGGATAAAATCTCCATATTCGCCAGGTGAACACACAATTGTTATTATGGTTACCAAATTGCTTGTATACATGTATAGGCTGTTAGTACAGATTGCTTATTTGATCGCTTCCTTAACAGTTGGCAACCCGCAGATGCTTTAATAGCAGTTTAACTTTTGAATTCATGCTAAAATTACATATCTACAATCATAAAATCCTGTGATTGATCTGCTTTCGCACCACGAATGAGTCCGCTTGGAAGTGGACCCAGACCCTCCTTTTCAGGCGGTTTCAGTTTGCTTGTTGAAAATGAAAGCTGTCACACCAGTCCAATGAATCGCGCTACACAGGCAAACACGCGAGAGTTTGTCTGTGCCGAGCCAGCCGGATTAGCTGCGAAAGCACCATGAATGTGTGCGCAACAGCGTTACAGATTTTGAACTTTGTTGGCATATCTGTGTGTGTGCGCAAGTGTGTCTTACCTGAATATCATTGGCAGGGTTCCAGTCAATATCATACAGCACCAGATGGGAAGCACCAATCAGATTAAGTCCCACCCCTCCTGCTTTAGAGCTCAGCAGAAACACAAAGTTCTGAGAATAGGGGCTGTTGAAACTATCAACCAGTCGCTGTCTCTGGCTGGTAGGTGTGTGCCCATCTAGTCGGCAGAAGGTGTAGCCCATGTGTACACACAAGTCCTGGAGCAAATCAAGCGTCTGAGTGTAGTTGGACACCACGACCACCCTGCAGGGGCACAGATACACTGTCAAATCTGCATATGCACAGTATATACAGACAAAACTACACTCAAGTAAATGCAAATACCTTAAACACAGAGGCACACTCACCTGTCTGAAGGGCTGAGCTGTCTGATGGCAGTCAGCAGGTCCGACAGAACAAGGAGTTTCCCAGAATCAGCAGTGCTGAATCCTCCTGAAGAGTAGGATTCTGGGAAGAGATCTACCAGACCATCATATATTGAGCTCTCCACTGATCCCTGGTCTGTTCTCTCCTGAAAACAGGAAAACAAAGTGCTCACAGTTAGGACTGGGATTCAGCCAAACCTCCAGGCACACACATAAGAACAATTACTACTTACTACAACATCAGCTATGTTCATTTATGTTGTGAGGCCACTGCCACTCCCCAACAGACTAATAAAATAAAATAAAAAATTTTTAAAAAAGGTAACCTTGACAGTGGAGTAGAGCAGACCAGGGTGGTTACAGAGCTTCTTCAGTGCAGTGATGCAGGCCAGATGTGTGTGAGTTTGCGTGGAGCCCTGAAGGCAGGCTCTGAAGATTCGATGGGACAGGAGATGCCCGTAAAGCTCTAGCTGCAGAGGGGACGGGTCACAGCACAACGTCCAATCGAGACGAGGAGGCAGATAGCGGTTGATGATCTCCTGTGTCCGCCTCAGGATGAACATGCCAGTCAGGCGAGAGAGCTCAACTGCTCGCTCTTCTCCCAAAACCCTCTCCTCCTTTTGTCAGCAAAAGATATGAGATAAAGCCAGATAAAGTTCTCTCTATACAAGGGATGCAGATTCAAAGAAAATAAACAGAGGGAGCTTTACCTCTGTGCAGGAGGGTTGTCTGGAGCGTAGAATTGGCTCCTCATACACTTTCCTGTAAGCAGTTGATGATCCGAGTATCCCTGGGTTAACAAACGCTATAATAGCATAGAACTCCTGCAGATCGTTCTGTACTGGAGTGCCTTCAAAACACAAAAACAACTCCTTATAAAAACTTTACAAGAAGTCCTCCCATCTCTTTCAGTCACGAGCAAGTGTGTACCTGTAAGTATGACCCTGCGACTACATCTGAGGCTACTGAGAGCAGAGGATGTTTTGATGCTGCTGTTCTTTAATCTGTGACCCTCATCACAAATTACAAGACCAAACTCCACTTTTCGTACCTGAAAGCACAAGAAAAATAAAATATAAAAACATATTTGAAATGGTGCATTTGAAACGTTCACGCTTGAAAGAAGGACAAAAGGGGAACATACCTGCTCCAGGCAGCGCAGCAGCATCTCATAGCTGATCACCAGGACACTGTGCAGAGGAGATAACACAAACTGCTCTATCCTGTGGTCCTATTTATATGTCAAAAAACACTGTATATTAATGACTTCAAATACACTAGATTACGGTAAATTGATTCTGATACTTTTATAAAAGGCTTTTTTTTTTAAAAGCTATTAAACCAAGAAAAAACAGATCAGAGTGGATTAAGATTTAAATAAAATAAAACATGCACGTGCACATGGGTTCTTTACTTTCTTCAGGAGGGAGGGCAATATTATCAACATTATTACTACATTATTTTGTTACTTGTTGCTGTATGCTCTTAAATATAAAGCACAATGCCCTTAATTGTAATGAAATTTACTATATAAATATAATTTGTTGCCCCTGTTTTTGCCCCCCCTCGAACCTTACCTGATCCACAGTGAAAACGCATATCCTCTCACGGCCCAGCCACTTGTTAAACTCTGCACCCCAGTTCTGCACTAAGCTGCCAGGTGTAACCACAAGAACACGCTTAGCAACTGGTTTCCCGCCATATGGCCCCTGCTTGAGCAACGTCCAGGACAGTGCCACACTCTGGAGGGTCTTTCCCAGACCCATCTCATCAGCTAGGATAGCACCGTAGCGACCCACAGCTCTGAAGCACACACATCAAACACATCAACAAGATCTATTAGGAATCCTGATGATGGCTTGGATTACTCTCCCAGCTGTACGGCTAAAAGTTATTAATCGAGAGGTTCTTTCAACAGCACTTTACAAGATATGTTACGGGAACAGCTCCATCACCTCATGCCCATGACACACTCATAGAGGAAGAGCAGGCCATCTCTCTGGTGGGGTCTCAGGTGAGTGGTCAGGTATGGGTCAACCACAACATCAACTACAGGAAGCCCTGACTTGTTATTAGACCACTGGTGGTTGGGGGAGGGACGGGGCATCACCAGTGCGCCTGAGGATGTACAGTATATGCACAATATTTCCGAATGAAAAGTTTTGTATTACAGCAAAAAACAACAAAAATAATGACAAAAAGCAAAAACACTGAGACATATATTTGATAAAGAATTAGTTTTAATTTGCTGTAGAACTATTTTATGTAGCCGCCACATGCGATGGTCCATCAAATTACTGCAACGGCACAAACAACAAACACTATGACCAATGAAACAAGTCAAATCATGCATTTTATTAACTGTTCTGGACATCTGTAGAGAAAGAATTTGCAAGGTAAATGACATTCAGAATATGTATATAAGTAAAACCACAGATGGGAATTCATGCATCCGAAACAATCAATTCATCGAGAATAACCTCTATTCAAAGAAGTAAAGTTTCTGATTTAGTCAACTTACCTGGAGCTAGGGGGTCATGGCGAAGTCTATAGGTTTGTTCCTCCTCTGGTTCAGTTCCTGGATGTGCTGCTCTTCCTATCTGGGTTGGTGGGCAGAAAGGTTTGGATGCAAAACAACGAGGGGGGGGTGGAGCCGACTGTGTGTGTGGCTCCTCTTTCTCTATTTGGACCTCTTGGAAACAACGTCCCCTGGCAAAGTCCTCAGCAGAAATGACCCCCATCACCTCCACCTCCTTCCCACCAATCATGAGGCTCTGTCCCTCGGTAAGAGAGGCCAACTCTGAGACCTTGTAGCCACTACCTATGAACAAACATGCATTAACATACCGACTGAATTGTATATTGACTGTATATTGCGAGAAATGATCTACTACTGCACTTTTCAGCAATTAAGTAAATGTAATCTTCCTAGATTGAGGGTTAAACTAAATGCCTGACTGATTTTTTTTTCCATATCCAGTACTCCTGTTAGAGCACATTCACAGAAACCAACAGCCATAGAGAAAATAACGATAGCAACATAGAACAGTCAAATGTAGTTCCACTTTTAGTCTCAGTGGTAAAATTAGTGTGATGGTTCGGTGAAGAATGACGAGCACGAATGAACAATGAAGTATCAGATTCAAATAAATTAAAACATACAACAGAAGAAAGAATTTATTCATATAATAAATATATATTATTGTATATAATGAATAATATTCCACAATATAAAACATTTAATTCCTTTAATACAAGCAGATTATATAGAATGTGTTCAGGCAGCCACTTTTAAGGCTCAGAGTAACAGTGCACAATATTTGCTGTCAGACATTTTATCTGACTGTCAAAGTTCTGAGTGTGAAGTTTATGCATTATATAGTGTCCTCAAAAATTCCCACAACAGAACAAAAAAAGTGTTGCCAATAGTACCTACACTATTTTCTTTCTACTACTGTACCACAGGATCTGGTATTAAGATATGATCAAATGCTGCAGGCAACAAGAACCTGCAGCTATACTGCTTCCTCAGTGATCACAATACATTTTTTACACACACATTGATTGAACAGACAAAATAGGTCTCACCTTTGCCGATGTCCTTTCCCTCCATGTCTTTGAGTGTGGCTGTGCGTCCTCTTGTCACCAGGACTGCATCACCTTCCCAGCGCTTGTGTTTCTTCTTACTGGCCTTACACCACATCACACTGAAATAACGCACTCCATCCTGACTGCAGGCAGAGTCTGAGCCTGCAGCTCCAGAAACACGGACCGACCCTGCAGGAGGCTGTGAGGTTCGAGGAGACGCGGGAGGCAACTGAGGAGAGCCATTCTCTCCTGTAACACAAACACAAACACACAACAGTGAAAGAAACCAACAGAATGACAAGTCACACAACTCACCAGCAGAGGTCACTGTTGCACTCAGTCTACACATCATACTAGACCTTCAACCAGGATGACTGTCCCCCTTCACATTCAGACTCCTGAAATCCTGAATACTCCTCAGCTCATCCAGAAATAGAATGAAAATACAACAAATATGTTTGACATGCAAAAGGTTGAGACAGTTGTAGCGACATGTACCAACTCAAACGTGATTTGATTTGGTTATCATGTGATCATTTGCAAATAATTTCCGTGACACAAGACCAGTAGCATACTGACCCTATTTTTTTTTTTTTTTAATAGAAATAAGCAAACATATGGACAAACTGTAAAAGAGACTGACAACACCTATATACTAACATTACAATACAATCAACGTTGTAATTACGTACTTTAAATAACAATAACATCACGAAACCAAAACCGCATCTCCCTTCTTTTGTTCACTGAACTGGCCATCAATTCAGCAACTAGATACAATTTCTCACTGATCTTGATGCACTGAATTTTTCTTTATTAGCTTGATAGGTTAAGGCTTTCCAAAGTTTAATTTGTGCTCCAATCTTGGTACCTCTGAAAATTCTACCAGTGAACTGGAGTGTTTCTTTCTTTTTTATAACCCACAAAATTAAAATGCCTAATAAATGTATCACGTCTGATTTCTACAGATGTCAGATTAGGCTCTCAGACTCCTGTCACTCCAGTATATCATGACAGTAAATGCTGTAACCACAAATATTCTGACAATCTTAGATAAAAAAGATCCTTAATGCTATCCTCACAATCTCATTGATACATATCGGTGGCAGATCTAGGCAGGAAAAGCGCCAGAAAGGTAAAAGTCAATCACCACTACAAATATTCCCTTCCAAAATCTGGACGCGTAAATTTATCGTACTGTTTTGGTCCATCACACTGTTAGTATTGTGAGCATTTACATTTTTTGTTATTAGCGCAGGAATGATGATAAACTTCCAACCCTGATGAGCAACATGATGACTGATGGCAACACAAGTCAGCCATATCCTGCAATATGAAACAGGCTAGGAGTGTCTGTACGAGGCACTATGTTTTCAAGACAAATTCAAATTCTGAAACAGCTCTCAAACACGAAACTAATGAGCGTGATTGGTCCTCAGGGACTCCTCACAGCCTCTCTCTTTCCAACAATGGCCACAAATGTGTGTGTTCACGCTTGTTATAGAGGAATTGGCAGTCCGTGTCTCAGTCGAGCAGCCTTTAGTTTCTCCACTTTGATCTTGGCTCTCAGAAGTTCCTCTTCCAGTTCCTGCTTCCTCTTCAGCCCCTCCCTTTTCTCCTCCAGGTACAGGGCAACCTTCCTGTGATTGGCTAACACCAGCTCATGCTCCTCTTTGGCCAGGTGCAGAGGACGAAACCTGTCGGGCTCGTGGTGGGGGTAGATGTCGTTGGGGTAGAGGTCATGGCGTAAGGGCAGTGGCGAGGTGGAGAGCGGGATGTTAACAGAGGAAGGGGTGGGAGACAGAGATGCTTCGTAATCGTGGACACTCCCCAAGTCCTGCTCCCCCTCCCGCTCCTGGCCTCCATCCAGCCCTGGCCCTGTGTGCGTGGAGAGGATGGGGAGATCTGGCGGTGGTTTTACATCCTCTTCAGGGTCCAGCTGGACCACCTCATGGGGTATACTTGGGACAGCTGCTGAGTAATCCTGGAGTCCAGCCAGAGAGGAGCTGCTGCCAGGATGTTCAACAGGAGAGTTGTGCTTGCTGTATATTAATCTACAAATGGAAAAAAGGAAAAAATAAAGGAGACCAGAGTGCTTAAATTACATTTACTGAGTGTTCTGGCTTGTTTTTATGAAGTGTGTAGAGACCTCTGTTGGTGATAATGCACGCTAAATAAATAAATCATAGGATTATTTTACTAATCAGAGTAGATGCATAAATACTCATCAAGGTGTGTAAGCAAGTTCAAAACATAATTTAGGGTTCAAAATATTTGTTTCAAAAAACAATAAATGATTAAGCTGAAATCTAATTGACAGATTAATCAATACCAGGCAGGACATGCTGCCTCTTCCCGTTGAGCCTGACAATGTACAGTGAGTGTGCCATCTGATTTGGCTACGGAAGGGTAAGTTCAGCACCTTCCCTCCTTCCTCCTCTAACAGTTGAATCAGTGTAATGACTACATACTGTCTGCGCTCACTAAACTCTCACCTGACTGTTGTGTTATCCCTTTAATTGTTTATTGAAATCTGCATCTGTGTTCGTAGGCATATATCACACTGTACCTGCGCAGTGCCTGGTCCTTTTCGTGGATGGGCACGTGGTGAAACAGGTGAGGGATCATCTCCATAATTCTCCTGGTTGGCTCAGAGATGCTCGCTCTGTACTCTGGCTGAGCGTGTCTCCGCTGCATCACTTCCTGCTTGGCTGATTCCTTCAGCCTCTTGTAGAGGGTCCTGAGGCCCTGCGCAGTACGATGGGGTCTGTCCCCGCCCAAGGCGTTGTACTGCTCAGCCACGGTGTCCCAGCACTTGTTCTTGTCCACAATGACCGCATGCTTGTTGGTGTGCTCCTCCAGGATGCGGATGTGAGGACGGACCAGCTTCAACAGGTCCAGCTTCTCAGAGAGGGTGAAGTTGGAGGAGCGAGCTTTACCCACCATACTGGATAAAAACACAGAGCTAGACGCCATCCTATAGCATAGCGGACTCACACAGACCAAGTCAGGCCTATGGCTGTCACCCCTCAGAACCCACACTCGTTACTGTGGATCCTCACTCTCCCCACCTGTCTTTTTTTTTTTTTGTCCCTGCTGCTGGCTTCTCTTGGTCGACGGTGATAAAGCTACCACTGGTCTAACTCCCATACATGTCTCATTTGCCCTCTCTTCTTCTTCTCTAAATCAATCATAAGATATGTCTAACATGTGCAGGGATTCATACACTACTCCTGGCTACCCTCTCAGCTACGTTGCACAACAAAAACAGGCTGTGCAGCACACAATAAGAATCAGGCTTAACTAGGCCAGCCTCGTTTAGGCCCCCGCCTACCGCGGAGGGCTTTGGATGAATTCCTCCCAGCTTAGGCTGACGTAGCTAAGCCGCTTAAGCCCAGCCCGACCTACTTACAGCTCGGTCTCTGTAAACCCCAAACCAAGCGCAGTACAGAGCAGAGCACGGGAACACTGCCTCTACAATGTAACACAAGGAAGGCAGCAGCGGCTCTGCGCCCTGCACAAATGAGGGGAAACAGTTTTCCAACAGCGTGTTACAGGTTATTAGGGGTCAGGAGTCTATTTTCCAAAAGTGAGTGACGCTTTGAAACAGCGCTGGCTTAACTAACTGAGTGGGGGAGGGGTTTGTGAGCGCGCCGCGCATGCCCGTAAAAAACACTCCACGCTGGGTGTGAAAGATAAATCTCAACTCTGCATTACAGATACCCTTCGTTTCGTCGGACACGTGTTCAGGGCGCGCGTGGAAACCGTGCCGAGCCAAACGCAGAGTGTGTGTGTGAGCCGAGTGTGTTCAGGGTGGAAAACAGAGGCACTAGTTGCTCCCGCAGACGGAGGCAGCGGTGGCTCCCTGATCCCGAGCACAGTCCTAATCTGCTCGGCGCTGCCGCCGCACTACCCCGCGAATTTGCATAATGCTGGACCTGCTATCACTCAGCCACAGCCCGCCCGGTTTAACGTCTATATTCAGAGTGTGTGTGTTTTTATCATTAGCCACAGAGACGGGAATAGTCAAGCACAGAGAAAGGAGAGAGCGCTGTCGCTCCGGTTCACTCTCGCCAGTGTCACACGGTTCTTTGTGTACAAAAAAAAAAAAAACAAATGAGGGACATTTAACTGGAGCACATGTATCCTTAAGTGCTTGAACGCCGTTTCATAATTATAGTGTAATCAAATCTACCGAAAGGAACATCGACGCTATGTTGTTGTGACCGTGTAGATATTGTTTAATAAAAGAATCTCAATATGTGTGAAAATAAAAATAACGCGGCGACCGCTACGCTGAGGCTTCGTGTTTAAAACTGTCAGGGTTTGTGTTGAGTTGCGGAATACTCCCTCATGTCTCTAAAAAAAGGCAGCAGAATGAACAACCAATGAGTCTAGGTTCATATGCATTACCTTTCTTGACTGTGAAAAAAATCGCTTTGCAATCAAACATATCTTCGATGAGAGGATTCACTGTTATATGTAGTTAGTTAAAGGAGTTGAAATTATTGACATCTGAACAGGAAATTAAATTTTTCATTTTTTTCCACATTATTGTCCATCTATGAAGTTGGTAAACCACCAATCCTTGGGTTCTTGTGTCGGGCAATGCCCATGTAGGCTATTTGTGAAGCTAAATTCTTTTTTCTCTCAATCTGTTGAGATCTTTCTCGACGATGTATGCAGTGATTTGCATCTTTTCAGACAGCCTGTTTCCTGTTTTTATTTTTGTATAGGAGATAATGTCAGGTAATGCATGTAATAGTGAAGGAGGCACTACAAGGTGCATTAAAGTAAGCACTACATTGGACTCCTGTTCCAAGATGGATATCATTTTGTAAGTTATCACTGCAGGTCGGATCAGCTGCATGATGAATGTAGTAAAGCAGTTAAATGCAACAGAGCAAACACTTATATGTATCACGTTGATATTATCTCCTGCGACACAGCAGCAGAAGGAAGACACCAATGCAGGTAAACATAGGAAAGAGATACAGTGTCAATTAAATGTGTTAATTACCCTGTATTATATTGTTTAATAAGGTATTTCTTTAGCAATGTAAGTGTACAATCCTTTTACATGACCTAAAAAAAGGACAATGGGTAATAAAACTGGCATAAATTAATTGAGAAACATTACCGACTAAATTACCTACATCTAAATAGAATTGGCCCTGGTAATGACTGCTCTAACTAAGGACCTGTAGCAGAAAACACACTCTATATTCATCTTAAGTTTCTCATTAAGATCTCAGAGTTTGCCAGTTAATATTTCCTTGAATACTAACATTTAGGTCTTTGGTGGACACTTGATGACGCTCGGCAGTCATCATGGGAGGGTAATGAAAACTTGTGACAGAGAATATATAAACTCGTTGAGAAGTTAAAGACCCAAAATTTATCTTTAGACTCTCAGCACACATCAGACTTAATTGATGTTTCCAGCTTCTGGATGACGTTTTGAGTATCACTATGGGATCAGTGTGGGCTGTGAATATGCATTCCCCTAACTCTCTCAAACAGTACTTCATACAACCATGGCCGTTATGATATCAGCATTACTGCAACAGGTATTGGATGTTCCGGCACATACAAATTTGATTGAGTGATTATCATGTCCCTGGTATTTTGTTATCTTTTCCTTTGTGTCTTTGTATTGTACCTGCTGTTGTGTTGTCTTCTGCATAGTCTCTGGTGCCACTGTCAGGATATTCCGTCTCAGCGTCATTTTCCTTACTTTCCGTTGCACTGAGAACACGAGCCAGAGCTCTGGACAAGGCTGGAGCAGCCTGTGCAGTTTTGGGCTGGACATCACACCCTGTCTTACTCGGAGGTGGTGCTACTAGACTTCTCTGGACCTGCATGGCGAGAGGAAGAGAAAAGAGAGATTATAATCTAACAAAATTTGAAACGACGCTGGATTATGTATGAAGATGATGGGAATCAAAAGAATACAGAGGGATCAGACTGCAGGCAAAATATTGTGAATGATTTACCTTTTCCAGTGCATTGCCTAATCCAAGTTTAGGGGTCAGGGGCTTGGATTCAGCCACAAGACATGAAGTAGATGCTCCAGGAGGTGCAAATCGAGGCTTTTTCACTGCATTACCCAGGAGCTGGCTGGGAGCTGCTGAGCGCCTCATTCTTCTTCTGCAAACCCACAATAATCTATCTCCTAAAGATAGAAAGTGATGACTATCAACACACTATTTAATTGTGGCAGCTAATTAGACCATAACTAGCATATTATCAAATCTGCTAACTCAGAGGCCCCAGGAACACCCAAGGATCTTTTAAGAGGCTCTGATAAAATGAGAAAGAATATATTTAATATTTAGAGTTAGTGTGTGGTATTAATTCATGACAATATAATTGATTACAACTTGGACATACAGTTGATCCATTTAACAACTTATACACACACACACACACACATATATCAAACAGTGTTTTAGTTGCATCTTCACACATGCAACTCATATATACAATTCTCCTCTTATTTCATGTCACCACGTAAGCTATTTGAAGACACCATTTTGGCTCTGGTAGCTTGCCTTGGACATTTAACATTTTTTTAACAAATACGGTATATGACACCAAGTAAAAAAAAATATCCGTGAAACTGATTTATAGTAACAACATTCGATAAAAATATAGTAGAGAAAACTTTCTCAAAATAAAATACGTACTATGTGAACTGTGAGGTTAAACCAGGGATTTTCTGGAGATAAAACCAATGCGACCCATTCAGTCTTAGTCCTTTCACATACTGATCGTCTGGATAATTATCTAATGGAGGGCTTTCTACCTTTTTAACATCTCTGAACGTCTTTGACATGGAAATAAGAGCTAACGACGCCTAGTTAACAATAAACTCTGAACACATCAAGCTCTCTTGCTACATTAACCTGTGGTATTGCTGTGGCAGGTTAGCACGCTAGCCAACTCGCTAGCAACAAACAGTCGCTGAAGCTGCTGACACGGTCTAATTTCGGCTGTTATGTCATGGTAGATAACGCGTGACAACGTGTCATACGTACCCGGACGATCTAAACGTTTGGTGAAAACCGTTAATGTCATAAATTCTCACCTAATTCCACCTAAATTCGTCTCGTCTTCTCTTTCCTGGAGCTGTCGATTCTGTTCCGTTTCTCCCGCTGAATGGTCTGAAGAGCCTGATTGGTTGCGCCTCCTTCGGGGGTGTGGCCAAAAACGAGAGGGATGCGTTTGGTGTCGAATTCACTAGAGTTGAACGTTTATATCCTCATTGGATATTCCACGACCCGCCGACCCCTGAGCAATAAATCGAGCTCACCTAGCACCTGCCGGAAAGCTGACCTCGATTCACCCCTGTAGTAACTCAGAGAAGAAATGTTTAGAGTATGTTGATGTCGGTGAAGAGTTTGTGTGGATGTAGGAGGATCTTTGGCTATTTTGGCTTCGTATAGGATTATAGTTCCTCACTGCTCCTCGCAAAATTGTTGTCTAGGTGACTCTGGACGATGTTTAGCTCAACTCATCAAATTGAACAAGATTGTTGGAAAGTAACTAAGTACATTGCACGATTCTGAGGTACATGTGCTTTTCTTGAGTATTTTGATTTTCTGCTCCTTTATATTTCTAGTCCGCCTCATTCCACTATTTACCCGATAGCTATAATAAGTAGTTACTTTTCAGATTAAGATTTTTTAAAAATATCATGAGCATAAAAACACAGGATCCATTTTTATACATACATTAATCTGCAGTGATATATAATATGGTTTAAATTAGCTACAGAACCAGCAACAACTTTACAGTATCGCCTCAACATTAATTAATCAGTAACAATAGTCCAATAATACAAAATATAATAATATAGCACCTATAGGAGTTTCATAATGATTACTTTGAATTTTGATACTTTAAGTACATTTTGCAGATCTTGCAATTAACATGAGTTTACTTAGGTAAACATTTTATAAATACAAGATCTTAGCTTGTAAATGAGTATTTTTACATTATAAAGGATCCGTCCCTCCACCACTTAGTCTAACCTAATGGACTATAAAGGGACTGGGATGAATCCAGGCATTTGAGTTGCTCTTTGATGTTTGTGGTCTGAGAGTATGTGCGATTTGATGTCGTGCAGTCTGTAATCCAATCAGGGAGAGAGAGAGAGAGAGAGAGAGAGTGTAATCCATGTTAATCCCACATCCAGAGAGAGAGAGAGAGAAAGAAAGAGAAACAAAGGATAGGGTGGGTCTTTAAGAGAGAGAGAAACATTTGAAGGACAGCAGTAATCTCTGAAGGGTACACCACAACCCAGCTTTATTGGTAAGGCGGTGAGCAAAACCCACAGCTGCAGAAACTGTCTTTGTCTTGGAGTGTGGGTGCTTCTTCTCCTGTAATTCTGTCTGTCTCTCTGCTCTGATCTGATCTCGTCTGACAGCTGCCCGCCTGTGTGCTGAACCCTCGTTGTCAGGGATACCTCTCCATGGAGACCCGGTCCCAAAGCCAGGGGAGGGCTTTAAGAGAGAGGAGACCCTCACCTTGATGGAGCAACAAGTCAAGAGAGAGGACGAAGAGGGAGAGGCTACAGTAGGAGGGGGTTAAGAAGGGAAGGTCACCTGTGGTGGAGCCAGTGGCGTGGAAATCAATGGAAGGAAGAGTTGGATGAAGTGAAAGTTAACTTGTCAGGTAGGAATATAATTGTCGGAGCTGATAAAGAAGAAACCAAAAAAAAGAGTCAACACCATGGCTAGGTTGGACTTTCTTCCCATCTTTTGTCATGTTTTGTGTAATCTATCTGTTTGGTTGTAGGATGGGCTATGATCTTGAGAGGTTTGTTGGCTATGTGAATGAGGGTCTGCTGTGCTGTGTGTGTCGAGACGTGTTGGAGCGCCCCCTCCAGGCGCCCTGTGAACATGCCTACTGCAGCGCATGCATCAGCAGCTGGCTGGTCCATCACCACTCCTGTCCCGAGGACAGACTGCCACTGGATGTGGGCAGTCTCAAACCACTGTTCAGGTCTGTCTCCATCTCCGCAGCTGTGTTACTTTGTTCTTTATAGCTTCTCATTATTAATTCTTAAATTTCACAGCTCGTTTCCAACTACTCAGTGGTGTCATACATGTAGGATTCTCATCTCTCTCTGATAATATTTCTGACTTTGTATGTTTGATGACAGGTACATGCGTAATGACCTGAACCGTCTGCAGATCCGTTGTGTGAATGCAGGGCAGGGATGTGAGGTTGTCTGCTCCCTGGAGGGCCTGCAAACACATGAGGATGAGTGTGAGTTTGCCTTCGTATCCTGCTCTAACACAGGTATGACACCTCACACTGACTGAAAGGCCGCTCACCTAATGTGTTGTTTTACTTCTTTCTTTGATAGCAATTGTAAAATTCAATTGTACGAAGGTAATGTGACACCTGCGCATGGGGGGGCAGCAGGTGGCTCTTTTGTTGTCATGGCTACTCCACAAACTAGTGCACCAATGGGACCTGTTCAGGACTCAAAGCCCCCAGAGACCTCAGACACACACAGAGCACTGAGGGTCAACTTCCCATCATTCTTTAATGAGCATTTTAAAAGCATGTATGTGTACTTACAGTATATTGCTCTTGTCCTCACAATGTGACTATGACCTGTCATTGGCAGGTGGAGAATACATATGTTACTATTGTGGTAGGTATAGTGACAGAGTGTGTGCATGCTGTGTGACTTTTTGCAGTGTTAAATACCATAGGCACTAACAGCAACATACAGTTTTACACAAGATTCAACCTGATATTTCTGTAACTGCCTATGATTGCTGTGATCTGTAGAGAAGTTTATTACACATGGTCAATGTTTATCCCAATTTATTTCAATTTCTATTCTTCTTTTGTTTTGTGTACATTGTAAAATAAATAATTCTACCTTCTCTTACACAGAGGAACGCAGAATTTTTGATGATTTTCCATATAAAGAATTGCAGATTAGCCAACTATTAGGTGGTTACAGTAGCTTATTCCATTTACATGAAGTTAGACCTTTAAACCCCTTACAGTTATCTAAGACAGCTTTTTGCATCTTCATATTGGAACTATGCATCACATCTGATCGATCTTTGAGATTTGATCGTTTTACATGAGTAATTTCCAACACAAGGAATCTGTTAGAGTTATATTTAAGTGAAGTGAAACTTCTACTGAAACGATCTTTTGGTGCTGACCCCTCCAAACCCAGTTTTCCTTTGTAAAATGTTTGGTAAGCCCACTTTTGTTTCATGTGAGGTTTATGCATCACTGTACCTCTTTCCTCTCAGGCTGTCCTGTGCAGATAGAGAGGCGGGGTTTGGAGGCTCACCTCTCAGAGTGTAACTTCCGCAGCAGAGAGTGTCCGAACGGCTGTGGCCATACGCATCTCTCCGTTGATCAATCACAACATAACTGTGTAGCAGAGCTCCGCACCGAAGTGGAGATGCTCAGGTGTTTAAATCTGTGGTCAGGAAAAGGTCTTCAATCTTGTCATCCTGAACATGTGTGCATGTGAGCAGTTTGATTTAGCTTTGCAGATCATAATTTTGGTCTCATTCAATATTTATGGTAGGGCTGAGATGCTGTGTAAGGTGGAGGAGGTGAGACGTGAGATGGAATCTCGGTTGGACTCACAGAGGAGACATATGGTGCAGAAAGAGTCGCAGCTGAAGAACGAGGTGGAGGAGCTCAAGGTGACCTGTCAATCCTGCTCGTGTTTACTGTAACTCCTCAGTTTTTAAGATAACAACAATAGACAAAGTACATTTACTCAAGAACAGTACTGAAGCAAAGATTTGAGGTACTGACACATGACTTGAGCTTCCATTTGGTGAAACTTTTTGCACTACATTTACAAAATTATCCAGCATTTCAGAGAGATATTTAATTATTTCTTCGCTGTATCTAATGGCTAGATAATACTGTAACAATAGAGGTTTTACACTCAAAACATGAGAGAATCATGTTACTGGCAAGTCCTTGTACAGCCTACAATGTTAGAATACTCTGTCAGAATAATGGCATTAGTAATTTAATGCTTCAAAGTGATAGTTCTTCATAACTGCTACCCCGAGGACCTCAATGCATGATCCACCTGTGCCAGTAACACAGAAAAGTCCATGTTGTGTACCATTTTGATGCGTGCTGGGTAATCTTCCTGTCCCTTCCATGCAGGGTCAGTTGTCCCGTGTGATGTGTGACATGAGAGCCCTGTTAGGGGCAGAGCGTCTGAGGAGACAGGAGCTGGCAGAAGCAGAGCTGGAGAAGAGGGAACTGCTGGAGCTCCTCAAAGACCTGCAGCCGAACAGGAGTCAGCATCCTGTCGAACAAGCGGCCAGGGACCAGCATCAGGGAGCGCAGCAGACTTCCAGTTGGGAACTACACACCAAGCCGACAAGACACCAGCAGAGGGAGGCATCCTTACATGCCTCGAGTCTATCTCTACATTCAGCTCAGGGTATAAATGTATCAGGTCCACCTCCGTCACCGCAGCTGGGTGAAGGGGCGCGCAAGGGTGGTACCCGGAGTCTGACTCTGGACTGCATCAAAAGGAAGAACCGGGAGGTGACTGTCATCTGATCAGAATCGACTGATGGGATATTAGCCAGATCAGAAAGATTCAATCATTTTTATTATTTTAATGTTTGGCGGCAATTTCCCAACAGAGGTTTAGTCCTTAAAATAAGGAGTACGGTGCATGCACAGTAAGTTATGTCGTTTCTGGCACAGTGCGTTTTAGATTTTTTGATCAAATGTGAGTGTAAATTAGTTAAAATAGAAAGGAATTGTTATGCTGTGGACAGAACCATTTGTTGCATTTGAAGGGCAGGTCTTTTTATGTGTAATTCTACTTCACAGAAAGTAATCTGTTGATACTATATGAACATGAACAGACAATCATTTATTTTGTAGACGCATACTCATCTCACCCCTACTCAGATTTTGTATTCACCAGGTTTCAGTTACCGTTACTTCAAGTAATTTTCTTGTTCTCAGGACCAGATTGTTCCTTGTTTTCTCATTACTGATCCATCGGATGCAGGATTTTTCTGTGTAGAAAAAATTCTGCAAGAACTTGGCATCACCAAAACTTCTATTTTTTTTTTTTTTTTAAGTCTAAGCTAACCTAAAATGTTAAAAACTGTTTCTGGGTTTGTCAGTCTACAGAAAAACTGTTTCTGGGTTTGTCAGTCTACAGAAAAACAAGGCATACGAAGGAACTATTGGAGGACAGCTGGCCTAGCTTTGTATGTCTAATTGTGCAGTTTGTGGTGAAACCTAATGTGTCTGTAACAGTCTCCATCAAGACTACAGGACTGAATGTATCACTAAGAATATAACCAGAATGGTGACCTGGATGTTCTGGCGTTGCAGTTGGCAGAGGCTATTTTAGGTTCAACTTATGTTGTACGTCATGCACCTCTCTGCAAAAGTTTCACTTTTTTAAAGCATCATACGGGTAATAAGAGCTTTGAGGTAAGCTGGTTTGCCAAAACTTATAATGGGTAATTGTGGCCACTGTGTGAGTTCATTAGGTGTTTGCTTAAAAAAACACAAGTAAAAGATTAGTTACTATCAACTTTATTCTCTGAATGCAACTCATAACAAAACATAAAACATCAACAGAGAGTCTGTACGTCATCGTGACAACATCATCCCACCATGTTTCCATGGAGACAGTATATATAATATCCTGATTGGTCCATTTGTTGCCATGAAAGGCTGCAGTCAATGCCCAGGTAACTTTACCTGGTGAAGGAGCGAACATGTCTGCCTCTCCCACCTCCACTTCCTCCCCCGCCGCTGAACTTGCTCCCCTGAGATCCTCTCCCTCCTCCTCCTCCTCCTCCACCTCCCGCGCCGCCTCCTCCAGCGCTGCCGCCACCTCCTCCCCCGCTAAGCCACGACAGCCCGGTGCCTCCTCTGCCCCGTGGAGCTCGGTCCCGTGGAGCCAGGCGATACGCACCTGGAAAAGAGGAGACAACAGCACCATATTTTTAGCTCAGTGTTTAGAAACTCATACTGAAAAATCATGACAAACTTTTGCGCATATGTGCACTTCATACTTGCTGGCGGTTGTCTGGAGGGCAGGGGGCCACGTGTGAAGTTGCTCTGGCCTCCGCGGGGTTCACTGTAGGTTCCTCTGTGAGTGACAGCCGGTACTTGGCCGCTCCACGATGAACCTCTGCCTCCTTCTCTTCGAGTGTAGTTACCTACCAGACCAAAAAAGAAAAGATTTCTCACCCTCTATTGGTCAAGAAGTGGTTCTACCTTTTTCTAGAGCTTCCAACCACATCTCACCATCTTCATCAGCGAGTGAAGTTTGCTCAGTTTTCATGAATATAGTTGTCATCACGTGACCTTAAAGTATGGAACTAACAGGTGGTTGTATATACAACATGATGGAGGGGGATGACAACTGAGCAAATTTCATCTGCTGATAAAGACGAAGAGGTGGGTGAAAGTACAGAAAAAGCTGGTAAGTGGACTTTGACTTTAGATTTGTCCCCCAAACTTCTGTTTCCATGATCAAGAATGAATTTTCATGTTTACAGTTTTCTAGTATGTTAATAGTATTCAGTATATGTATGTACATGTCTTTATAGTGTTATATTGTTTTAATGCACTGTAACATTTAGTCATATGCAATGCATGGGCCAGCAGAAACTTATCAAAGTTGCAAATACAGAAATCTACAAATAATTTTAAAATTTTGAGTTCACTTTTAACTAATTTCATTAAGTGTATTGATAATGCAAACAGCTGGTAAAGAGAAGTAATTATCGATCATTTTTTTGTTGTTAGTTATCTGAGCCAATAAAACAACCGTGTTGGATTGTGGAAACAGTGTCCATCAACAACACACTTAAAATTGGAGTGATGTTACAATGCACAATGGCAGTTTTGACCAATGTCTGATGTATGGAAATGAGCTGAGGCTACGAGTACTGTCACTACACAAACTTATATGATCATACACACAGGTCTAAACACAAGAAGACGTTTTTATAAATGATGGTTGAAGAAAGGAATGTGTGTGTATCTGCTGTGTGTACCTACCTGAGAGCAGTACACCTTTAGGTTGTGGTGGAGTGAAAAAGCGAGTCTGGCTATGAAAGGTGGCTCTGCCTCTGTTGCCAGTGAACAGTCCTCTAGTGGGGGGTTTGGGGGAGCTCTTGGGCAGCCGTTTCGGGGGCAAAAGCCCAAGGGGGGTTGTGATGTCTTTAAACTCCGCCGCCACAAAGTCATCCACGTGCATACTGGGAGGACGGGAAGTGTTCTGTTTGCGCTGGCGGAAGATATCGTGGGGTCGGGAGACATTTTGTCCAAAGCCTCCTCGACCTCCACGGCCACGCGGAGCAGCCATGATGTGGGCTCTTTTAGCAGGCTCAACGTAGTCTGATTTACCGCTGCAGGGACATGCGTGAAATGACATTCAGTAAGTTTATCGAAACAAGATTGTGGAAAATGTATACAGATATAGAAAAAAATACAATGCTAGATGCAGCCAAACACTGAAACTGCACCTTGATGTAATGAATGTCTCATGCTTATGTTTGCCCAGTCTGAAGCCTTTTGGAGCTTTGGTGTGACCAGGAGAGGAGGGTTCAGACAGGAAGGAGCGCTCCAGTTCTGCCTTCAGGTCCAGTTCTGGACAACATTCCTGAGCCAGACCCACCAGATCAACCTTCACCTGCCGAACAGAAAGAGAAAGGTCTTTTACATACTGTGCGCACACAAATAGAAAAGACACAGAGTTTCACAGCTGTAGATGATTGTCTGTTACCATTTGATTTTTCCAAAATTAACATCTGTGTAATCCATCAGTACTGAATTGTTTGTGATATTTCTTATTCCACTTAAAGTCCAATGTGATTTATCAAGTGCTCTAACTACACAGGCTTGATAGCCTTTAAAATGGCAGCTATCTTCGGAGAAAAAATAAGAAATGTTTTAATATATAGTAGATCAGTGTCCTAACATTTGAACATGCTTTATTTGGAATCGATTGTTTTTTACACAACTGCAGACTATGACGCTTTCCTTAGGGGTGTCACTGTAGTAATTTAGCAATTATGCAGAATTCTAAGAATGACAGTCAGTATCAGAAGAGAAAACATTCATCAGTTGTTTGGTTTTTTTTTTTTTGCTATGGTTGATTTTATTGTTTTTATCTATATATTTGGGACATTTTACTGAACTTTATTTTGTTTAATTTTAAATGTCTTATTTTACTGCCTAAATTCTAGTTCTTAATGTTGTAATCCTGTTTAACCATGTTATTAGTAGCTTTTGTTTTGAAAAGCGTTGTATAAATAAAGTTATTATTATTATTGTAGCTGCTATTACTTTAACAAATACTGCACATACAAAGAAGAAGATAGCATGAAAAGGTGCAAAAAAAATAGTGTTCCTACAAGAGGTAATAAAAAAAGATTAATAACAGTCATAAAATATTCACACAAAATAATCAGGATAGTACTTTTTGCCATAATTGTGCAGCCCTCACTCATTTTCCTGAGATTCTTGGAAATGTATTTACACATACACACTTACCGTATCAAGGTCTGTTTCTATGTCATCAGTTTGGAAGGGAGAGAACCACAGAGCCTTCAGCTGCTCATCCAGAGCTTCTGACAGAATGAACACTGTCCTACAGATAACAATGCACACAGGTAATAGTTAGTTTCTTACAGCTCAGTTTAGTTCATGTGTCTCAGGTTTAGTTCTAGCTCTAGTTTAAATGAAAGCAGTAGTGTTAAAAGTCACGTTTACATCATTTGGTTCTGAATATATGATTAGATCGTTCTTTCATTTTAAATTTACATTTTCCTTAGTTGGGATTGTAACTGCTTCACTATGGTGGATGAGAAAAAGAATACAAAGGCTCTACCTGTGATTAAACTGGGCCCCAAGTGTCTCGGGTGCTGGCAGAGTGGGCTCAGCCTCAGCTGCTGGAGGTGTGTCGGTGGCTGTCTCCAGCGTCTGCCTCAGGATAATCACGTTTTCCAACATGCTCTCCAGTGACTCATCTTCCTTACATAATTTCTATAGACAAACACATACACAATAAGGTGAATTTCAAAGCAACACCAACCCTTTTTTTTTTTTTTTTTAAATAAACCAAAGAAACCCACACATGCTACGTGTGCATCATTTGTACCGTAATCTGTTTCTCTAATGTAGGGAGCGGATGTGACTCGGACTCCTCCCACTGCAGAAGAGCTTTCATCTCAGAGCCCGACAGCAACCGTGGCGGAGGAGAGAAGGAAGACTCCTCGCCAGACCCCTGACCTTCCTCAACACACTGGATTAGAACACAGACAGATTCAACAATAAAATGTATGAAACTCTGCAAGACATACAACATTCTTTGCTTTTTTCCCCCGAAATGCACAATTAGTTATTTGGACGCATATCTCACCCGCAAAGGTATTCATTCCTGTAGCACTTTTTGTGATTACTGTAACCATGAAAACTTCAGCTGATGCAAACCTCAAAGTTCTAAATGCTTCCAACATTTTACTAACAATCATTTCCACAGTTACTTCCACAGCATGTGCACTCTTGTTATTATGGTATTTACTTCCATGTAAAACATGAACCAGCCATAAAACCAGGTACTCACCATTGTTTCTGTGTTGAGAATCTGTCTGAGGAAGTCAAGCAGAGCTGAGAGCAGATCTGCTGAGTCCTTGTTAAATGAAAACACCAGCCTCCTTAACAGTGAGCACAGACCTGCACCATGTTTCTTCAGAGCACTGAGACAAAGATAAAGTGTAATCAAAGTCTTGTTTGAGTAAGAGAAGCACACTATGCCTAGTAGAAAGAGAGTCATAAAAGGAGACGGTGCTACTGCCAAGAAAAAAGAAGGGAACATTGCCATTTACACTTTTAGGTGGTAGAGTCCATAGTCGTGCTCTGTGAGGAATGTCAAAGTCCTGATACAGGTGAGGAGGAGTGGGACACTGCTCTCTGCATTCCCCAAAACCTCTAACAAGGCATTGCACACCGATGACATCATCTCACGCCCCGGAAGTGCATTGGCCAGCTGCTCAGCCTCTGACACACAGCTTTCACTTGGTGGAGATACCACCAGAGAAATGTCCTGATGAAGACAGAATTTTCCATTTTAAGCTTTATACTTCTCCCTATATGGACTTTACATGTGTGGTTTGCCTTTATGTTCACTTCATTTCTTACCTGGTCACACAGTGACTGTAATATTGTCCCCACTAGTTCGCTGCATTGTTGGTGTTGTAAGGAGTGGTCAGCTGGAGGAACCAACAGGGACAGAAGCAAGGGGAACAGATCGGCCAGTTGTTCATCTCCAGACACAGACCCCGAGAGCAGGTGTAACGCAGCGCTCTTACAAGCTCTCTGTGACACCAGGGCATCCATCAAAGAAAGCAGACGCAGGGCCTGGCCCCAGCACACACCTTTACCCTCTGCCCTGCAATTAATACACATTATTTACAGTTACAGTTAAAATACAATTTACAGCGCAGACACAAATAACTGAGTGTGTGTGTCCTTCACTCACGGCTGCAGCTCCTCCAGCAGCAGCTCCACCAGAGTCTTCATGATGAGTGTTGCAGTGGGTGATGACAGGTC
The DNA here is from genome assembly GCF_016859285.1 of Xiphias gladius. Lineage (NCBI taxonomy): Eukaryota > Metazoa > Chordata > Actinopteri > Istiophoriformes > Xiphiidae > Xiphias > Xiphias gladius. The sequence goes on from NC_053421.1 coordinate 16,728,827, forward strand.
TGCCAGCTGAACACACACTCTCCTCAGCATGGCTAAGAGAGGAGGGCAGCTGGTTGCACACACACACCTCAATGCTTCAGAAAAAACTTTCCACTGCGCCCGTATGTGCATGCTCCACAGCTTCCGTGTGTTTAAGGCTACAGCCACATCTTGGACTGATATCACCTACAAGGACAGCAGTGTGTCAACATAAACATGTTTACCTAGACAATAATTTTCAGAAGGTGAAACAAAGTAGAACATAGCTAGGCGAGCAGTGAGACAAAGAGAGCTAAGGTACCTGAGTGCTCTGCATTGGCAGTGGGAGAGGCAGGAGCTCAGAAAGCAGCGTCAGGCCAGAGAACAGACCTTCAGGGGCTTTCAGCAGTGAGCTCAACACCTCCTTTAGCATCAGTGACCAAGTGTTACTGGCCAGAGTCTCTTCTGTATGAGTCACCTGCAGTAACACACACACATTGTCTCAGAAATATGACTATCATTGACACTTTATGTATCATACTTAATAGCTAAACAAACATGCCTTCATCCTTCCTCAATGACTCACACACCTTTTCATTGACACCCTGTGTGAAGGTGAGCAGCACATCAACAATGAGTGCCTGCACTCTGGTCTCCTCCCCGTCCAGACGTCCAGACGCAGGGATGGAGCAAACTATCATGTGGAGCGTCACCAACACATTGGCCACACGAGTGTCCCTGAACTGGAAAGCTCCCCCACGGAGCAGCTCCGTCAGCATGGTGCGCAACAACCTGAGTGTGCTGATACATATACTGAGGATCATGCAGCGCTGTGGCGTGGGGCCCATGTGTCCGTGTACACGCCATGGCTGCAGCAAAACACTGCACAGCTTCTGCAGGACACGCACACACGTGTCCAGACCCTCGCCTGAGAACAGCTGGACCCCTGCAAGACTCCACTTAAGATCCCTCTGCTGACCTGCGGAAATGAGGAAGACGTGTAAAATGTGGACACACAACTGTGTGTTTTTTTGCATTCAATTCATGGTTGTGTAATGAACAGTCTTTGGCCTAATATTACAAAAAAAACTTAAACCTTCAAAGAAAGACAAGACAATGTAGCTAAAGATTAAGCATTTGGTTTCTTGATTTAATGAACACTTTGGGTCTTTACCTTCCACAGCAGGAGGGGGGGAGGCAATGTGACAGAGGAGCCTGAGTGCAGTGACAAGTCCAGTTCCATCAGCAGTCAACACATTTTCCACATTCTGAATTCAAGGGAAAACAGACATTTAAAAAGACATATAGCAATCTGTATTTGCATATAGCCTTGACTCAAATATGCTACAGAGCAGGTACAGTATATGTTTGAGCAGTTCAGAATTGTCAGTGAAGCGCTGCATTCCAAGGAAGTATATATCTGATGATTTTCAGGTACAGGTACAGTATTAGATGAGAACACATAGTTGAATGTGTGTGCCTACTTGGTTTGGTAACAGATTTGTTGTTTATAAAGTTTGCATTTTTATGTAAGTTTAAGAGCTAGGATCTACCTTGTCAGCTGGCCCAGTTATAAGCGGTGACAATGTTGTACTGTTTTCCTCTGATGATAATACTGAATCTGCTCTATAAATATCAGCTGAATAAAAATGATTAAAATTTAGAGGCCAGCCCCTATTGATCAGTGTAGGATGAGAGGCCTTGATTCCATAACTGAAAGCATTACTGAAAAGCAGACTCCCTGAATTAAATGTTACAGAGAAATCATCAACAAACACAGGCCAAATGAAGAGATTTCTCACTCACTGAATTAATGTAACTCAGGATTTTCTTCAGGTAATATAAGAGGAGGAAAGACAAAGCTACTCAAATTGAAAACATAGTGAAATGTTACATTACTTCAGCTTTATGTATATATATTGTATTTATGTATATATTGAGTGAGAGATCTGTACCTGTTTAATGTAGTCTATGAGGGTGGGAATACTGCCAATCTCAAAGCGAAGTTTCTCCAGCGGCTCCAGCCATTTACTGAGCTCTGAAGAACAAAAACCCATAGGTTCATACCAAAGCTTTCGTATATGGCATGATACATGAGTGCTACATTGGTAATAGTTACCCTGTAACTTGGCATTGGTGTCATCGGCCTTGGCTAAGGAGAGTAGTGGAGCAGCAAATTGTTCCATCATCCGCAGTTCATTAGAGCTCTGCACCACCAGTAAAACCAGCATACAGGCATAATTATATGTCACTGCTTTGCGAGCCTTCGCCTCACTGAAGGAGAAGAAGACAAAAAAGTGATAACATAATCGACACGAATGCAAAGTTGACTGAAATAAAACCGAGTGATACAGAAGGAGGAACAAAAGGAGGAGAAGACAACAGCTGTACCCTTGTCCGTCTTTGCTGTGGTGCTGGAGCAGGGTGACCAGACAGGAAAGATTGTTTTCCAGGCTGCAAACATGGGCCACGGCACTGCGACCAGTCTGAGTGAAGGTCATTAGGTAGAGCGCATTGAGCATGCCTAGTACCTCTGCGTTGTCACCTTCCTCCAGCCCAGCTCCCCCGTCTCCTCCTGTGGCCACGTGGCTCATGAGCTCTGACACACCCTGCAGAGCATGCAGCGCCTGCATAAGCCACACACCGAAGCCCTCTTCACCGAACCCTGGCCCGGTGAGAGCTCCCTCTCCTCCAGTAAACGTGCTCTCCTCACTCTCGGCCTCTGCCATCGACGCCAGAAGACGCAGCAGCAGGTTGGTGGGAGTGGGCTGGGCGAGAAGGAAGAGCAGACCTGACTGAGTGAACGACAGGAAGCGCAGGAGCTCTCTAACTCCCTGGGTGACACCTAAGTGCCCGGCTGCTGCAGCTGCTGACAACACCACTGTCGTGCTCTCCAGGAAATGGCACGCATGCATATACCTGAGAAAGGAGTAAGTGCAATATTATAAATCCAATCAATGAGTCACGACTACATTCAACTTTGTGTCTGAGTTTCTGCACTGTGTGAGGTCTGAGGTCACGTGTGTCTGAACGTGTACCTATACAGTGTTGGATATGGATCATCTCTCTCCTGTGGTCCTGTTATTCTTGCAGTAGTTGGGAAGGCTTTCCCAGGGGGCTGCACCATGCAGTGAGGGGCCGTCTCTAGCAGGTGATGTAACTCTTCCAAAACCCCTGCCAACCTATCAAGCTCTGCTTCGCTCACAGGCGGGGAGTTTAGCGATGGTTCCTCCTCCATTGGGCTCTCAGCATCCTCGATCTCCTCCTGTGGATGACAGTTTTGATCAGTACTAAAATATACTTACCTCTGTGTGTGTGTGTGTGTGTGTGTGTGTGTGTGTGTGTGTGTGTGTGTGTGTGTGCGTGTGTGCGCGTGTGTGTGTGTGTACCTGCTGTGGTTCACTCCATGCTGCTGCTGTACGCTGTAGGTCACCCAGTACCTCATACATGTGACTTTTCTGTAATATGGCGTTGCCAGCAGTTATGACCCTCACTGTTTCTTCACGCAGGAACAGCTGGACTAGATGCTGTGAAGGAAATAAAGCTCAGTGACTGATCTTAATAAGGAAAAAATAATTTATATTGTTTGTTGAACTAGTCAGTGTTTCCTGGTCGTTTTCTGCAAATGTGAGGGCGGACTAGCTTCTGGGTCAATAACAGGATCAGTTCACTACGTGCTGTACTTAAAAGCTGGCTCTCATGTGGATCGTGACAAATGGTAGGCACGGCCTCATTTGCAAATATAGTGGAAGTGAATTCGAAGATCAAGAATTTTCCTTGCGTTTTTGTTCTATAGCTCTGGGGAAAATCCAACCTGGGATCCCTGTTAAATAGATGTAGAGGAAAATCTGTCTATACTTGTGTTGCTAACCTGATAACCACTCTTCTGCGACTCTCTTGCGTGTAGGAAAGCCGCCACCCCATCAGGAGCACTAGTCAGAGCATCCAGAGCTCTCAGGATGCTCAGCTTCAGTGTGGAAGAGACGTGGTCCGCATGGAGCAGCTCCAGTAGCACACCCAGGGCCCCTTCACGCAGCAGCGCTGTGAGGCCCTGTGGGCACTCTGCCAGGTATGATGCTAGCTTGGCACCAGCTTTTAATTGTCTGAGGTTAAGAGCAATAGGTTGTGTGAGAGCCACCTCCATGCTCAGAGCTTGGAGAGCCCACTTGACTAAAACTCCAACAGGATCCTCCACCTCACCCTCTCCCTGTTTAATTAAATAAGCCAACCCCTTGGCCAGTAGTCCAGGTGCATCTTCCAGAGCAGTTACCCAACGAGCATCTCTGTCGTCACCAATGCTAGCTAATAGCTCCTTCATCTGGGCAACAGCCTCAGCCTCTTCTCCCCCTGCTAGTCCTTTCGTACCATCAGCATCACTGGGCTCCTCCAAACTGGCCTTCTCAAACTGGGTATCAAAACGAGTCTTGTAAGGAGGGGTGAAGTAGAGCAAGGGTCTGAGTTCTCGCTCATAGGGGTCATACTGGACAGGTGGGACAGATGCCAGGTCCTCAGGAGTGTAGTCCATGTCAAAGGTGGGCAACTTGAAGCTCCCATTATCCAGGTCATCTTCATCGCTGGAAATCTGCTCATAGCCGTCATCACCTGGTAGGATGGGAAAGACAGAAAAGGGGGCTAATTTGACAAACTGAATTTAACTGCAAAGAAAATCTTAAAAATGCTTCAAACATTAACTGGGTCATACAGATGTGCTTGAGAATGAATGAGAATGAGGAGGGCAGTGACTCCTACATATTCCCTTGCTTGTTCATAAATGCATACCACCAAAAAACCTACTCACACATGGCAGCATCACTCCAAACATGCAGGGTTAGTTTGACATGCAGGATGAGACTACAGCACAAGCTCAGCGATGGCTGTGAGGATGGGTGAGGTACGCCTGCACGACAGTTTATGAATCTTGATGATAAGCCTTCAGAGTAGGCCAGGGCGGGCTAGCCGAGGGTTCAAAGCATCCAGCGGATTGTAAATGGAGGCAGCATGCCAGAGCACACACTCTCTCGAAATGTCACTCATTCCCAAATGGACCCTTCTCCCGTGGCCCCCTGGGAAGTCTGATGAGTTTGCACTACCTAGGGGTTCAGGGCCGAGAGTCCATTTGGGATTGTAGCCATCCTACTCTCACATAAGAACTCCCCTACCTTCCTCCATCTCCTCTTCCTCGTCCTCACCCTCATCTTCCTCCTCCTCTTCTTCCTCCTCCTCCTCCGGAGCGCTCCCCTCTGTCCGGGCATCCTCTTCCTCCTCCTGCTCCTCCTCCTCCTCCTCCTCATCCCCCTCTTCCTCTTGTTCAGCATCTGAGTACGTCTCATCAGCAGGCAGGGATCTCTCAGGCGACACGGCCTCCAGGTAGTCGTCACGGCCCTCGCACGGCTCATCTTTGACCACGCCCACTGTAGATGTCACAGCACAGCCCGGAGGACACACAGTTTAACCAACAAACCCACAGGGCACACACAAACATGTAAACTATATATTTATCTACAAAAATAAAGGCCTACTTATGCAAAATAATTTGCGGATCATACTAGTTTAGCATATTTTACCCTGTTTAAAACACAAATGCTTATTCTTTACACAAACGGCAACCATTTAATACCCCCCCCCTACAGACAGCCACTGGTTTTCATTCATTTTAGTACATTGTGATAATCAGAAAGCAAAGACTTGCTTGGGATATGTAACCCACCATAGTGAACAATATGTGCCCTTAACACATACAAGAACACAGTGGCAAAGTTTTGAGATTAAAACTCTACTTCAAACCACATTACTATGCAGCAATAATGTTACTGACAAAATATAGTGCAACATTATGCTCGCTGTCATGGGTTACCCACATATAGCAAGGTTCAACAAATGTTAATTTTCCTATTGTAGTGGAGTGAACTGAAACACTGGGCAACTGAGAAATTAAGAAAAAAAAATGTATAAGAACAAATAACCTTGGTTATAAAAACTTGTAGATAATAATTTAAAGTACAAAAAATTGTAGTAAATCGGCCTCTAAAACATGGAAAACAATACTATGATTCTTTATTATACATTGCTAAAAACAGAGTCAGCAGCCTTACTAACTATAAGGTAACTAATTCAGAATGTAACATTCACTTTTAATTAATAAACTAATGCAGCATCCCTGTCCTTGCTAATAAATCAGGATCTAAAAGTGAGTGACATAATGTGATAGCACAAAACATATGTACAGCTCTGACCCGTCACTTGGACCTGCTCCTCATCATCATCATCCGGAGGTGGAGGTCCAGGTGGAGTACGAGGCCCTCTGGGTGCTGGCCTGGGTGGGCTGCCGTTGTATTGGTCGTCTTTTTCCCACTCTTAATAAGACAAACAGTGCAATAGTTTTAGGATGTGATTAGCAAATCTGGGACAAGAAGAGATAAACTATTCATTGGATGTTTCAGTTTCAGGAGGTGGGTGTGAAGGCGAGAGCGTTGAGTAATTTCAGCTTAATGATGCCCACCTTGTTTAATGATCCTCTTGGGCCCGCTTGGCTGTTGGGGGGGTGGGGGTGGTGGAGGAGGGGGCGAGGCTTGGTCATGTCCATGTGAGCGCTCTGCTGTACCGTACACTGCCACAGTCAGACTGGTGTACCAGCCACGCAGCACCAGGCCATCCGTGTTCACCTGTACACACAAACCTATTTAGTTATTCACAAATCAAAAGGTAAAAAAAAACACTGAAATTACTTTGTTTGTGGACGACCATTTACCTTTCCACTGGGTCTGAACACGATGGACTTGTTCTCGTCATACTCCAGGCTGAGGGTAGAGAGCAAGAAAGGGAAGATTAAAACATCAGTGCAAATATAAACTGGACTATTGAACCATTCTTGAACTTGTGTATGCTTATCATTACTCTTACAGATTTTATATTTAAATTAACTGGATATTTTAGCAGTCATCTGTTAAGTCCTACATAAACCTCTTTCTAACCAGCACATAATTGCTGTGTAATCATGTCTAAAAAGGACTCCCTTATCATGCCCTATATCTCCCTCTCCCCTCATTTCCTGTCAGCTCTCTATTGTCCACCGTCTAATAAAGGGCATAACCCCCCTGCAGTGGAAGGCACAGGTTCCTTACGTGGTTAAGACCAACTAAGGCTTCAATGGAATATATATTCAGAAAAAATATATTTCTACTTCACAGAATTTTTGTTATTTTGGCTTTTCTGGCTTTTGTTTTACCGTACAATTTTACCACTACCGACTTCTGTAAGTTACTTAAATAAAATGATCTGATAAGAAAGGTTCAGTCTTTGCTGGAACTGGTCTCAACCTGATGTCATGTTGCAAAGGATCCCGAGGAGAGACAGAACTTTTTTTAAGGGCTCATAAATCAAACTGGCAGGGAAAGACTGGTCTTAATCACACACCATGTAACTTTAATATCCTGGCTTCCAGTTTGATCAACAATCTTTGTAACATGCCATCCAACACACGCCAACTGTTGTATTTTCTGTCATCAAAAAGCAACATGCCATGAAAAAATCATCTAGTTTAAAAACAAAACAGTATTATCATGATAATCTGGTTTATCCAGACCCTGATCACCACACCAGCGGACCAAGCTGATTCATGGGCTAAGAATTATTTGTCAGAAACATTTCAGTCACATCTGTTTATAACGTTTGGCCTACATTTAAATAGCATTCAGACAGGGTAAAAAAAATCCCCTCCCAATTTTCCCGGCAGAGATAATAACTCAGGTGTGTCATATTTACAGTTTTCAAAAACTCTTACACAACGGACACTTCTAAATCTAAGTTTATGGTCTGGTGCTACTGTGCAAACCTCTGTTATTATGAGGTTAGCATAAAAACGCTTCACTCAAATATTCCACCACTCATCTATTTCACTGGGACCTCTAAGTTTGTGTGTCACTTTCAACTACTTTGTGGGAGGGGTTGAGTTTCTGGAGAGACCAGTTAGCCAGCATAGACACAAAGAGACCTGAATATGGGTGGGGGCAGCCGGGCCTCAGAGTGCTACCTTGACTGGTTCTACAGGTGAGACAGACTTCTGCACCTTAAGCACTTTTAAGGTCTGACCAGGAAATATGGAGATGTAGAATGAGGAGAGGTTAACAGAGAGGAAAACAGAAACAAAACAAGAAGGGTGAAAAGTGAAAATCATGCCGACCTGCCCAATCTGTGGAAGGTGGGGCTGTTGGGTTTGGTGACATTATTGAAGAACAGCTCCAACAGGAAGGCATGAGGAGACGTCTCCCTGGAAACACAGAAAAGCACAATCAGTAATGAGACAGTTAGGGCTTAGTACCTTTTTAGCCAAAAGGTTTTACTAGGTGTGAGAGGTGTTTCTACTGTTTCTACTGCCTGCCTGCCTGACCCCCCCAGGCAGAACTGCTTTAGAAATCAGTTTCTCTACTAATTTTCAAGAAAATCTATCATACATCAATATATAGATATTGCAGTATAAAATGATGTATTTCCGTATCGCTTACCTCTGTATCAACACCACACAGAGGCCTGATCAGATCTACTCCTGTTTATACACTGTTAAGTACTGAGACCATTCATTCAGTTCAGTTCATTCAGTTAAATTACATCACACACATTACCCAACAGGCTCATTGAGAATCAGGACCCGCTCAACAATGGAGATCAGGTGTCAAACTCACTAACTCACCCATGCATTCATTCATTCATACCATGGGTCTCTCCATTTCCAACAGGCACACATATAGTTGAGGTATCTGTAGCAAACAAACATCTCCAGAGGCGATATATCATTAGCAACAGGGTTAAAGATTTCCGGCAACTAGAGATGCCCCAATCCAACTTTTTCCCTCCCAAAACTGTTCTGATATTTGTCCTCAGGGTATCTGCCAATACCAATACTCATTTTACCAAATTTAAAATCCGCATACCAGACATTTTAGTAATACTTTTAAAGTCGGGTAACATGAGGCCAGGGTGGTGCAAAAATTAAGGTGGCAGCCCCCCATGAATGAATAAATGTAATGGTTACTGGAAACACTAAACTTCATGATGACAATGACGGAGAAACTGTATTTATTGTGAATTGGAAAGTTAAACACTGATATTGATCCAGCGTATTGGAGTGGTGCATCCTTATCTGCATCTAGAGCACTGTGCAAAAGTTTTAGGCTCTTTAGATGTTTAGATTCTTATCCATCACACAATACCATCAGGGAGGCCGCCGATCAGTCCCAAATTCATTCTGCGGCAGAGTCATAGAAAACTATCTTCAGAGACACAAAGAACAATAATGGTCTGATCTTAACATCATGGAGCCAGACTGGGATAACATGAGGAATAAGAAGACACTAAATAAATTTACAGAAGAACTGTGGCAAGTTCTCCGAGATGCTTGGAACAACCTACCTGAAAAACTGCAGAAGTGTACCTGTAGAACTGATGCTGTCTTAAATGCAAAGGGTGGCTGCAACAAATAATGATTTGATTTCATAAATCAAAACTATTTGTGCCATTATTTTTGAAAGCATACTCACTTTACTTTAAATGCCTAAAACTTTTGCACAGTACTGAATATTCAGTTGCCGGTTTATTAGGTAAGCCTACACCTAAATAATATTAAGTCTACCCATGTTGCTATAAATAATATTATGTTAATAAAATAATATTTAGCGTATAGTCTATAAAATATTTAATATTTAGTTTATCCTTGTTAGTCTAAAATGCATGGACACATTTTTAGAAACACCCCTAAGTTTGAAATAATATAATCCATCAGTTCCAAAAAGAAGGAACATAAAGTTGAACCTGTATAAAACAATTTTAACAAAACCTGAGCACTACACAGTCATGATCGTAGGACTTACTGCAGGGCTGTTCAATTGGACTGCATTATTTAAGATAGGTGTATCCAATTTTGTGTGTGTGTGTGTGTGTGTGTGTGTGTGTGTGTGTGTGTGTGTGTGTGTGTGTGTGTGTGTTATAGCTCTTACCCAAATGCTCTGTTGTCAGGTAGGTTGCTGTGAGCTTTGATCCCTGGAGGAATGACCCGAACCTCTGTGATCAGTACCCCGCAAGGAAACCGCACCACATCTACGTTGGTTAACTGAAGTGCATTGATCAGAAATTAATACAACATTTAGATAATGCAGACCCGAGCAGTCACTTTTGCTGACCTCTCTGGGGTAAACATGGCCAGGCTGAGACTTTAAAGTCAGCATTAGCCACCTGGCTAACTAGCAAACAAACAGCACAAGAATGCAAAAGAAAACATCTGCATAGTTATATGATTATGTAAAAAAAAAAAAAAAAATCACGTTTAACTCGTGTATTTGGTACATTTAAGTGTGCAATTATCAAATTTCTGGTTCAATAAAAGCTGTGAACTTCAGCGCTATCAAAATAACCATGATACTAGTGCTACTGGTTAGCATCGTTAGCTTGGAAGTTGAGCATCACTGCCAATAACTCCTGAATAAACTAGATATAAGTTTTGAATGCATGCAGCTCTGGAGTTAAAATACAGCAGTGGGTTGAGGCGTCAGAAATATTACCTCTGCACTCTGATGTTTAAACGTATCTAGAAAAAGAAGCTCCGTTGAAATGTCCCCCGCCATCGCTCTTTTGCTGTCGGTCGGCCCAGGGGTAAACTTCCGGGACGGTGAACACTTCCGGAGTGTGTTCGGCTACAGCGAAAGGGGTCTGACCATAGGGTCTAACATAAACTTAAACATAAACAAGACAAATACACATAAATATAAACATGGAAATAAATATACACAAACGTGGACAAGCGAACAGACACACATAAACAAACAAACTTATATACATAAACATAAAGAAATACAGAAATACACAGAAATAATCAAACAAATACACATAAACCAAAAAAAAAGCATTATTTCATTATATTATTTATTATTACATTACTCAAAAGAGAAAGTAAAAAGATAACTTTGATCTCAATAAGATACAGGTCATTAATATTGTTGTTGTTGTTACTGTTATTGTTTAAGTGAAGGGAAATCACAGGCTAGTTATAAGACTGATGATAATAATATAATAGATGTATCTTTTTATCTAATAATATAGTATATAACAGTAACTTATTAATGTTTAAATTTTCTTAGTTAAACGATTGTGAAAAGACAGTTGATCACTTCTATTGGGAGTTATGATACAGTAAGTCTTCGGTGTATTATTGCGATGATTTATTTTTTTTAGTTATTTGGTGCATCATTTTAAAGTATAATTAAAGTATCTAATATTTCAATTAATAATAGCTTTTTTAAAATCAACCAGTCAGTTGGTTAATTAAAACGAAACTGTGTAAAAGTATAATTATTCCGGTGGTACACGCTTTGATTATTTTGTTTTTTATATGACAGAACTTTATTCTTGTAATATTTCTGGGTGGATTTTTGAGTTTTTCTGTATTTCAAGACAAAATACAAATTTGTTATTTCTTTTGATGTCCTTTGTTTTAACATACTTTAACCTTTCATAAAAATAAAATAATTTATTCAACTTAAAATAGGTGAACGGTGATCATTTTACCCCCGATACCTGCCTGGCCCCGTAAATCATCATACATAGAGATGCGTCATATTTATTATACATAGGAAAGTGCACACTCTTCTGTTCTCCACAGCCTGCCACGTCCTAATGTGTAAACCACCTGAAGGAGGGAGGAGGCAGGTAGAGAGTCACGTGATCACACAGGTAGGCTTGATACACTACGAAAACAGGGGAACGTTCAGCCATTACTCCGGGATGGTGACTGCGGGAGGTTTCACGTAATAATTAACACGCGACCAAACCTGGGTTTACGGAGCTCACCTTAGCGCTCAGGTGTCAAAGTAAAAGTATTTATACTTCTCGCCTCCCGCGTGCGTCTCCTCTCCGGCGTATCTTAAGCTGCTGTCTCTTACTTTTGTGTGGTGTTCGGGGTTTTTTTCTTCTCTTTTTTTTTTTTTTTTTTTTTTTTTTCTTTTTTTTTGGCGGTGTTTGTGCTCAGATGACGGCGCAGGTAGACTACCTGGTGGTGGTTTTCACCGCCACATCTGGCGCGAGCGGAGAGCTACTGGGATCTGACGAGAAGGAGCTCGTGCATTTGGTTTGGCAGCTCGTGGACGTAAAGAACAAGAAGGTAAAAACGTATTGCCACACCACTTATTATTACTTAATCATCGTTATTCTAAAGCAGGAAATGTGGTGGTTAATAAACGACTGAGCGGGTAAACTGAACTCCAGTCGGAAGTGGACACAAATACAAACTACAGCCATAAATGATAATGTTAATCTATATTAAATCTTAAATAAAATGGGGAGTCAGGTGAGTTTCCTCTTTACACACATTTATCCTAAAAAAAATCTACAAGTTGATCAAGTTCTTAACTTATCCAGCATAATGGGAGGACGAATGATGTGTGCACTGTAAGGTGAAAGGTATTTAAACAGATCCCATGCTTTTGTTGCTCTCCAGTGTTATAATATCAATGTAATAAACATCTTTTTTAACACTGTTATATGTCACTACACTGTCCTACAGCCTGTTAGTCTTTACGTAGTTTCAAGACTCACATGTTGTTTTTTTTTCTGTGAACCAGTTGGGCAGGTTGAATGAGCTCCTCATTAAGCCGGACCTCTCAGACTTGACAGAGGAAAAAGAGGAGGAGGATGTGGTGGAGGAGAGCATTGAAGAGGAGAGTGGATCCAGAGCAGATTGTGTCTATACAGCCGCAAACCTAGAGGCAGCTTTAAACCTAGTAATAATGTTTCTGAAGTCATCTAAAATGAGCTTTTTGGCCTTTTGGTACATATGAATTATTAATACGCTGCTGGTTGAGATGATGGAACAAGATTATGAATGTTTTTATTTCTGTTCTAAACGTGCAATGTCTGCCTCTGCAGTTTCATCTGCAGCTGACAAATGAAGTGAACAGTGCGGGCGCAGGCACGTCAGTGTGTTTGTGTACAGACGGGCAGCTCCACATCCGCCAAGTGATTCACCCCGAGGCTGCGAGCAAGGTGAGTGAGCTGGTTGGGTGAACGCCTCGCAGCCAGGGTGGATGTTCACCGGGCTCCCAGTTGAATTTAACGTTACAGTGAAAGCTGAGAGCCAATCTTGCAAACATGTCTAATGACACACGCCCATGCACGTACCACACTTGTGCACATGAATAATCGCCACACATCGAAGCTGATCAAATTCTCACACATGTCTTGAAACCATGTTAAGTGTTACACGCACTTCTCTACTGGCTTGAGCAAACAGCAATAAGAGAGCAATAAAACGGCAGCTGTCGATCGACCACATGTTCACATCTTTTCATGTCATGTCTTGCCTCTCCAGAACATCCTGGTGCCAGACTGTTTCTACTCTTTCTTTGACCTTCGGAAAGAGTTCAAGAAACACTTCCCCACATCTGACCTCAAGGCTTTGAATGTACACATCATGGCAGAGCGTATCCTTCAATACGTCACCTGTTTACGTTTGGTGTGCTAGTGACTTTGCGTGTACTACACTGCTGTATGTAATTTATTTAATGTTTAACACATGGTATTTTGGACAGTTTTTGGATATTTTTGGACTGTTATGGTTATTCTCTATGTTTTTACTTGATCTCGTGTGTGCATTTTACGCTTAAAAACACACAACACGCATATTAGAAGTTTACAAACCGGGGGGCGTTGGCTACAGGACTAGAGGTTTTGAAATGCAAATAGGGACACAATGGCTGCACCTTACCAAGTGCTCAGTGAAAGAGTGTGTGTTTAGCCAACAGAGCAAACCCCACACACCCACTGGAACAGGAAAACTAAAATCTCGCTCTGTGAGTGTCTTGCCTTGCTTGCTATAGTTTCTTTTTTGTGCTCTTCTTCAGTTTTTTGTTTGTTTGGTTCTTTTTTTCGTTTTTATTTCTCTCATAGCCCCATGAACCTTTTTCATTTTACCCATCAGACCACCATCTACACATTTTTTCTCTTGTCTAACTGTTAGCCTGGTTTTATTTTTTGGCTGTTCCCTGTTTGTATTCCTTGACTGTGTCCCCCCCAGCTCTTAGTATACCTGTTGATATGCCCCCCACGTGGAATCCCTCAGACACCCTGGATCCATCAGCCATATTGCCTTCAGAAATAGCAGTGCAGCAGGTCCAGATTATGGCCAGCATTGTCCTTGCACTGCTTTCTGAGCCATACTGTGAGTACTATATATGATTTTAATCTGTGACACTAAAAGTGAAACATTGGGAATTATTTAATTAGTTTGACATCTAGACCTATTATGTGTTTACAAGTAAGATCAGAATAGGATGCTACTTCAGAGAATTAATTGGAGACTATTTTAATAATTATGAATAGTTTTTTCTAATTTTTCAAGCAAAAATTCAAAATACTGGATGGTCGGAATATCTTTAGATTATGGACTGTTGGTCGGACAAAACAAGACATTTGAATATCATCTCTGGGAATTAGGATTGTGTGGAAATGTTTGCTATTTTCTGACATATTATGGTCCAAACAATAAATCAGTCAATTGAAATAATAATTGTAAAAGGAAACTCGCAGCTCATAAACCGAAAATATAGTTCAAAAGGCAGTTATCCAACTTTGTAAACCAAACTCCTTTGCTTTCTCATTACAGGTCACGCATTCTCTAACTCGGAGAGAGTTAGTGAGAAGTTTGAAACTGGAACTTGGTAAATAAAGTTTGCTCAAGATAAATATTCTTTTTGTTCTCATCCTCTGAAATCAACTCCACGTCCACTCCTGCTGTGCTAATGTCTGTCTGTGTGTCTGCGTGTGTGTGTGTGTGTGTGTGTTGTGTGTGTGTGTGTGTGTGTGTATGTGAATGCAGCAGTAAGATGGAGAAAGTGTGCGACAACACGGTGATCAGAGCCAGAGGGTTGCCATGGCAGTCGTCCGACCAGGATATTGCTCGATTCTTCAGAGGACTCAACATTGCCAAGTACGTTGTTGGTGTATTAAGGGCATGCTCATGTGTACGGGTTGTTGTATCGATTTTCATTGGTCACCGTCATATATACTGATAATAAGTGCGGCCTGCTATTAACATAAGGTTTACAGAGTGCTATAATGCTCTACGTATGTTGTGTTGTACAGAGGAGGGGCCGCGCTGTGTCTGAATGCTCAGGGGAGGAGGAACGGAGAAGCTCTTGTTCGTTTTGTCAGTGAAGAACACAGAGACCTGGCGCTGCAGAGACACAAACACCATATGGGCAACAGATACATAGAGGTAACCTGTCGTTACAAAAGAAGTATATCAGACACACTACCGAGATTTAATTTAGCCCCCCATATATTGTTCCTTCTTACAGCTGATGGTTTTCGACTGATAATGATAACCATTTTTCATTAACTCCTTTCCTTCTAATGGCAGGTTTACAAAGCAACAGGAGAGGACTTCCTGAAGATAGCTGGAGGTGAGGCAATAAAACTCTGTACACCTGACCTAGCCTTTCTTACTGGCAGTAACCTGGCTATATGGTAAAATTCTCCTTGAGTGTCATATTTATCATGTTTTTCAAATAAAGTCCCACAGAACTGACAAAGTGAAATTTTTGGAACCAGGTTCAGCTCACCTTATTAAAAAAAAAAAAAAACATGAATGACCGGACCAAATTACCCAGATATTTTGTTGCATGTATGAGTTTTTATTCATTTATTTTCCATGAATACATTTAAATTTACAAAGGCCAGAAATCTTACTGCTCCAGAGGGAATATTTTGAGTGTGTAATGTATATCCATTAGGAGATAATCAGTCCGGTTATCTCTTAGGGAGCAGTACAGTTTTCAGTCTAAGTTAGCAACTTAGACCAGACTTGAGTGTGACTATGTGTTTCTATCTCAGGATGGGAATAATATTGTCAACAATCCGCAGATTCCTATTGAGTCAGTTGCTCATGTGGAAGCCATCCCAGAAAACTTAAACCATCTTCGTATTTTTTAGATGTACTGTAATACGAACCTTGTTCAATTATTGAAGAAAAACTTTCGGCTTTCTGAAATCTACAGTGCGATAATTTCTGTTTATTGACTTGTGGTTAAATAGGTGTGTCTGTGTCCTTGTGTGTGTGCGCGTGCCAGGTACCTCCAATGAGGTAGCAATGTTCCTGTCCCGTGAGGACCAGATCATAGTGAGGATGCGAGGTCTTCCTTTCACCACCACGCACGAGCAGGTGCTCGCCTTCTTCTCCCCGGGAGAGGGTCTTAAAGAGATGTGTCCAGTCAGTGGAGGGAAGGATGGCATCCTGTTTGTTCATTACCCGGACGGGCGTCCCACTGGCGATGCTTTTGTTTTATTTGCCTGCGAGGAACACGCCCAGTGCGCCCTGAGGAAACACAAGGAAATCTTGGGGAGAAGATATATTGAGCTATTTAAGAGTACAGCAGCAGAGGTCCAACAGGTAAGTCAGGGTGTCCGCCTGGATGTGGGTGTGCTTCTTTGTACAGTATGTACTTTTGCATTGTGGTTTCATTTGTGTGTTTATCTTTAATTTGTAAAATCTTTTCTCTTTTTATCTTGTCATTCTGGAATAATCGCCACATCGTCTCTTTTTTTATCTTGCTTTGTTTTCTAAGGACAAAAAGAAAGATTTTTAGGAAATTCTGTGTTTGTTTGTGTGCACACAGCAGAGAGTGACAGTGTGTGGGCGTGCTTCTTTTTTCCACAGTTAGTTGTAGGAATTATTGGAGTAGGGTGGGGACCTGCATAACAGGGTGGACTGTGTGTGTGCCTTTCCCTTTGGTACATAGGTACACACAGTTACTCTAGCTACTGTTTCTTTTTTGTTCTTTCCTTCTTTTGTTCTGTGCGTCTTTCTCTGTCTTACACGGATCCACCACCTCTCTCGTGATATGAACTCATGTGGACTCATTTTCTTATCTTTGCCGACTGATAAGCCTACACCCACACACATACAGTATCTACGCAGAAGCCTTTCCTCATGCTTTCATGTATGGCAGACTAAGTAGTTTTATTGGTCCTCTCCAGAAATGCAAACACGCTGGTGTCCTGCTGGGAACAAGCCGGCTCCTGCCTGACACTGCAACACATTTAAAAACAATGTGGACTTCTTTCTTGTAAAGATGTCTGTTTGCTTAGTTGGCTTATATGTGTCTCACTGTGTATGCACTTTCTTTGAATTTAAACCATTGATAAGCATTTATGTATCATAGTGCTTAAGTGTATAATTTAGTTTTTGATAAAAATTTAACTGAAATGGTTAAAAAAGACTCCCTAAACTCGAGTCAGTGGAAAATACTTTCACTAAGACAGCACTTCTGCCTCCTTGAGAGTCTTTGCTGTAGGCGGAGCACGTAATTTGTAATTGTGTGTTTGTTTTAGGTGTTGAACCGGTACTCATCGGCCCCCCTGATCCCTGTGGCCCCTGCCCCCTTGGTGTCAATGCTACCCGCGGTGTCTCTCCTTCCCCCTCCCGGTGGTGTGAGGGACTGCTTGAGGCTGAGGGGGCTGCCTTACACAGCGAGTATAGAGGACATCCTCACCTTCCTGGGCGAGTTTTCACACGATATCAGACCACATGGCGTGCACATGGTCCTGAACCAGCAGGTACATGCAACAACGGCACTGACACACCCATAGACTCACATGCTTTCCCACACAATGTTGCAGTAATTTTTTGACTGCGCCTGTTTCCAGGGTCGTCCGTCAGGTGACTGCTTCATCCAGATGACCTCAGCAGAGCGGGTACTTCAGGCCTCACAGCGGCTCCACAAGCACGTGATGTCCAGCCAGCGCGGGGCAAACAGCCGCTATGTGGAGGTTTTCCCCTGCAGCGCCGAGGAGATGGGCCTGGTGCTGATGGGAGGCTCGCTCTCGCACACACATACACACACACATACCCGAGGCAGGAGTGGGACAGGGCTCAGCCCGCCGCCATGTAAGTCCAGACGTAAGTGCTGCTGGGAGCTGGGGGTGCTTCGGGACTGCAGGGTAGGTGGGCTCCTGCCGTGGGGGCAGGGTTGCTGGGTTTTCTCCAATCTAGTACTGTGGGAGGACGAGGACCTCTGGTCTAACAAGGATTAGAACTGCGTGTGTGAGGGTGTGTGTTGGTGTGTGTGTGTGTGTTTGTGAGAGTGTGGTACCTCTTTTGTAATTTAGTGTGATAAAATTACCCATCTGCATGCACTGAGAAACCTCACATGTTAACTGTTTATTCTACACTTTCAATTTTCACTTGTGTTCACACATTCTGATTGATTCTTGTAGTTCATCTTTTCGGCGGCATGTTTATTACTCATTCCTAATTTTACTCCCTTACCACTGATTGAGTAATTCATAAAGATCTGAAAGGGTTGGAAAAGTGTAAGCAAGAACACTTCAGTAATAGCTTCGCCTACAATATGGCGAAATCGGCTTACAACTCTCCAGTCTTATCAGATTGGTAGTGGTGGTTGTGGGATGTAGCCTCAATAGACTGATGCACCTCAGGTGTGTGCGTCTCCTCTGATTGTCCAATCAAGAGCTGTGGGAAAGGTGGGCAGAGCTGAACGCTGGTGCGTAGATGTGCTTTGTACTCCGTGTCTGTAGTCCTGTACCATCAGTGTGCACTGATGCACTTCTAGTTTTCAAAAAAAGAGGTAGAATTGAAAAGTGGTCTGATGTTTTTGAATGGTTTGAAATGAAGTGCATATGTTCACATGAGTGAAAAGGATACAGAACAGAGATTCAAGGCTAGACATGTGTGGGTAGTAGTGAGGTCATGTTAAGACAAGATGACATTTTTAAGATTCTTGAGCAGAAATACATGTTAGACAGCAAGTTTCTGTTCCATATAACCGCAAGCTGAGCCCGTTGCCTCAAATGTCATGGAGCATGTTTTATAAATTGGGTATTACCTCATATATCTGCAAAATATATCTACCGCCAGATCTGGAATCCTACCAATGTCTGTGTGATCCGAGAGCAATGTTTCTCTCATTTTACAAATTTTGGACAAATAGAAGGAACCAATTAGACTTTAGCTTGCTTAAGGGAAAGCAGAACTATAGTGGATGTCACGGAGACTTACTATTGCAAACTATGATGATTCACTTCACCTTTACACCATTCAGAAGCTTGTTACATGTTCGAAAGGTAGCTAACAAGTGAGCTGCACAGATGGTGACAAATAAAAACACTAATAATGTAAAGGATGGCTGAAAACTGTTCACCTGGCTAAGGAACCTACCAAATATACATACATACTCTACATGTGTCAGGTGTTGAATGATGTTAATGGTGGTAACTGTTTGCCAATTTGCAAACCTCGTTCTGAAGCAAACTATGACCCGACTTCACCATCATGACTCTGTACTTCTGTTGCTATTTGTCTGATTTTATGTCTTGTGTCTCTCCCTCTGCTCTCTCCTCTCCAGGTTTATCTCCTCCATCCTACTCCTTCACTCCTGCACCACCTGTCTTGCCTACAGAGGCTGCTGCTGCCCTCTACCCTCCCATTGGTCAGGTGTTACTGACCCCTCGCCCCCTGCCGCCAGCACATGCCTACTACCCCGGTGCAGCTCAGCTATACATGAACTACACAGCCTACTACCCCAGGTAAACAGTGATAGTTAAAGATGAACAGAGACAGACACATGCTGACATTAAAGTACAGCCATTCATGTTGATCAAAAAGTTAACCAGTCCTCACATTAATTCTGATAGGTTTAGGGGTATTTCAATAATATTGTTTATTGTCTCTTCATATAATAATACAATGACAAAATTCTCTATAGAGATGTTGTGGTTAATAGTGCTCAATCATGAAGGCATGATAAATTTATGAGTTAAGTTTTGTTCAAGTAAAACTCCCCCGCACACTGATGTGATAATCCTGATAATCGTTTGATAGATCCATATTGCTTTGTGAGAGCTTTCCAGTCCCCAAACTGATGTTGTTTCACATAAAATTTTCAAATCGGAAGTGTTTACAAATTTATTGTGTGTGGTAATCACACTTTCCCACATAGAATGAAACCACTCAATAACCAACACAAATAGATTTAAGAGCCAACAGATTTCCATGTCCCAAACTGAGAATGTCAGGCAGTAGCCGTTTTCTCATATGAACTCCGGACATTGTCCGGAGTTGCCCTTTCACACATGCAACACACAATAGGAGACTGTCAATGTCAGATGCGTTCTCACCTACTGGAAATAATGTGTTTGGTTCAGGTGAGGGGTGGCGCCTGGGTAGAGCGTGCACGAGGCAGGATAGAAACGTCATCAACACACCCACTCGCTCGTTGTGAAGTCTCTGAATAATGACCAGCTCTACTCATACACTTGCTCAATCTGACATTACAAAGACTTTGTTGTAGGGAGCTGGCAGTGTAAAGTCCGTTTAATGTCCGGTATAACTGATTCAGACATTTGCCTTCTAGCATACAGCTCCTCCAGGTAATGTCTAGGTAAGTTCAGGGTTGCAGTGTATGTGTGAAAGCACTAAGTGTTTACTTGCAGGCTGTGTGCTGCTGAGTAAGCAAAGAAACTAAACCAGTATTCTTTACGTTTTATTTTCTGAGCCTTCTGTTTGCATAGGTTTTATTATGGTAACTTGAGGAACATGAGTGAACTAAAACATTTCAAGATATGTCTTTCAGTCACTGGGACTAATAACATATACTGTATATTGGTGAGTCGTTTAAAAACAAAAACAAAAATTAATTGCTGACTTTCAATTTTCTTTAAATATTTTCCAGACTTTTCGTGCAGAATAACACAAAGATTGCGGAAAACTGCTCAGCATTTTCTTTTTTAGAAAAACTGTTGAAAATTTTATCATTTTGGCTGCAATATTCACTGTACTTTGGGTGGGAAATATATTATAGATTTGGGGGGGGGGCTCAGCATCCCTTTGTTTGCCGTATTGATTCTGTTTGATTCACCAAAAATATTTCAAAATGGTTGTTCAAAGTAGAAAAAGAGCAACAGTATGCCTTTGGTTGAAATGCATCTTGGCAAGGAGAAAGATCGGGACAAGGGTAGTTAATAACTGAACACTGTGGTATCAGAGAACTTGGTAAACATCAGTGACCTCCGTCTCTTACTTGTCAGGCCTACGTCCCTGAGAAAACAGGTAATTTATAGACGACACCCAAAGTTACTCCCAGTTTTATGATTCTTATGTGCTTTGTTTGCTCAGAGGTATGCACCTTTTGAAAGTTGTTTTTGTTGCTTTTTAGATATTTTCGGGATTACAGTCTGTCTATACCGTCTCTCTTTTCTTTCTCCAGTCCACCTGGCTCACCTACCACCGTAGGTTTCTTCCCCTCCCCCTCCTCCCTCTCGTCCCCAGGGGGGTTGGTGCGCATGCCAGGTTTGACCTACAACAGCAACGGAGTCAAAGACCTCATTAATGCAGTGCAGGGATACCAGGTAAGAGACAGTTCTCTACAAACATAGCATGTACCTTAATAACCAGTTATTATTATCATTATTATTATTATTATTATTAATTAATTAATTAATTAATGTATGCAAATGTTCTGTGCCTTCAGAGTGCACATGCCTCTATGTAAGATCCAAGTGCTGTATTCAAATCTCCTTCTATTGTGGGTGTGTATTGTCAGGCATCCACTGTGTTTGCCCAGAGGCTATCAAACTAGTTTATCCTGTCTCCTCTCCCTGGTCTGTCACTCATGCACTGCTGCTTGCTTAGACTTGAATTGGAGGAACTCAAGCCTCATTTAAACTTGGAAGAGAGTGAAGAATCCCAGGGATATGATAAATAAGTGGATTTATTGAGTTTAACCAATTTAATAGACAAAGTCGGATTGAAAATGTCTTTTTATCTCATGAACAAACTCCTCTTTCACTTCCATGATGGACTTTACAGGTCCATATGGTCTTTAGGTTAGCTTCTGTGGTTGCTTGTATCTCAGCCTCCTGTCTCTGTCATTCCTCCCCGTTCCTCACACCACAGTACGCCCCCGAGGATGCTCTCATGCACGCACATGGGCCTGTGCACGCTCACGACCCGGCCAGGACATTGCTTACGCAGCCCAAAGAATGGGTGTGTATTTAAGGTGTCTGAGGCAGGTGGCAGGTAAGGATTGGCTGAGGGCTCAGTGAGGGGGATTTATTTCAGACAGTGATAGTAGCTGTGGCTTGGGTCTTGACTAGTCACCATGGGTTACGGGGCTCAAAACAACAGTGATATTGTCTGTTTAAACAGGGAATTTTCCACTAATCGCAAACAGTAGCAACCATATTGAGTTGAGTAGTTAGAGGAACTTTCTTGATTTTAGTCAGGCCTTGGGTTTTGTTTTGCTGTCCTCTGATCGACTGCAAGACCCTTTTATTGTAGTCTGCTTCATCAAATACTGGCTTCTGTTTCTGTCATCTCAAGAAGATTTTTATGGGATACAGCAATAGCTAAGAGGGTCAGTTGACCGTTCACTGAACCCTGCCCCGCACAGTCATAGTCGGCAGACCTGTCAAGCTTTGGATTTCTCCATTTGCAAAGACGGTGTGAATGGGTCTCTAATAAGATCTTTACTTGGTACCTCATGAGTTTGGACAGTGGTGTCTTTATCACTTTTTTAAAAACAAAAACCTAACAGCAGAAATGTAAGGAAGTGTTTAAATTATGTGTATATCTGCTCTAACGTAAGCTGGAATTGTTAAAACTAACTAGCTTGCTACCAGTAACAGTAATTGAGTGTTTTCTGCTTCCAAAAGGGCATGTAATGATCTAACTATATTATTATGTGGAGTTACAGGTTACATTAGAAAACTGAAATACTTGTTCAGAACTGGAACATCCACTGCGTGGGAACCAAGGTGCTAGCATAGCAGCGTCTTGACTAACGTTTGCAGCTCCAACCTGCTCTTTATTCAGTTCAGAGAAGTTCACCCTCCCGTAACTCTCACCAAATGTGTGTTCGACAGCGCTACGTTTACCTAAATCATTGTTTTTGCCTCATCCTGAATCTCTTTCGCCGCTTCAACCAATTCACAGTTTTAGTGTCAGCACTAGTTTACTCTAGCTAGCTACAGCTGATAGAATCTGCTAGCAACAGTTGTCTTTTTTAGCCAAAGTTCACGGCTTTAGATGTGATGCCTGCTTTTGTTTACCGCCTGGTGAAATCGAAAACCAATTGTTTAAAAAAATTACTAAGAATTTTTGCGTTATAGGTTGTAAACCGCATATATGCGAGAATGGAAAGCTTGACAAGCATAGCAACAGTAACTAAGAGGTGCGTGGCTTAATGAACGGTCAATTGGTGGTGTTGTAGTGTAATAGTACAATAGGTGGGATAATTACAGGTGTAGCCTTCAAGCGGTTAAGAAGGTGATGGGTAACATCGGGTGTTGGTGTAAAGATTCAGTCGTTTTTACTCTGGGATAATGCTCTTCTGCCTCTCTCTCTGCTTTCGTTCCCCACCTTTACCCCAAAACTCTCCCTCCTGCCCCCCTCTAGAGTCCCATGGAGTCCGTTTCCCTCCTGAGCAGCAGTCTGATTGGTCAGTCCAGCGGAGGTGACGCTCGTCTCATGTCCCTCCCCGCTCTCATGACCAAGCCGGCAGGACAGTACCTGGACCTGACCCTGCTGTAGGGTCACACATATACAAAGGTCATGTGATAGTGACTTGTAATGTATTGTTAGGTTTTTACAAATAGTCTTTTAGATGTGTTATTTATATCTTTAAGAACAGAAATTAATGTATTTTATACCAAAATCATTGTGGCCTTAGCCAAAAATAGCATTTTTGTCTTATATTGCACAGTGTGTATTTTAAAAGCTTTATAGAGATTTTTTAACATGTTATGATATTATAATCACTATGATATATTTGCTAGCCTAACTAGAGAAGAATGACCTAGTAGCAACTGAACCTTTCCTTAAACTTTTCTGTGAAGAGTGAAAGTGTGTGTGTGTGTGTGTGTGTGTGTGAGTGTGAGTGTGAAAAAGATGAGAATGAGTATTATGCATGGCTGTGTTGATACGTTTTAATACTCCAGTCTGATAAGGCAATACATTTTGTTTATATACATTTTATACAGTACATAGTGATTGTGATGGAAACTTTAGTGCATGAAGAAGTTAGTAGTAAAACTTTAAGATGTTTACATAATGCCAAATATCAATGCACTGCTAATCAATAAGACTATTAATGAATACAATAGCAGTATCTCTGAATGACAATGTTACACTCTGAGTTTGTCACTTACAAAAATGTGACGATCTCACACTTCATTAGCCCCCTCCTTTCGTCCTTTATGCACCCTATGTTTGTCCATTTCTGTGTTGTGTAATGCCAATGTTGTCTGGCCTTTTACTTTGGATTCACACCTGAACAGAAGACAACCCCAGTTCTAGTAACCTCACCTCACATACTCGTGTCACATGCTATCACCTTACTGGGTGAATATCAGGGGCCAGAGGTGATTTTACTCATATAGGACCACAAAGATCCATCAGTCCATCACACTTTTCTTGTCTTCTTTCCACCACCTACACTGATGTTGGGGAATGCGATTGAATAAACGGATTCTTCTGCAGAAATCCCTTTGCCATTTCCCTTTTTAACTAAATCCTTTTGGACAGTAGATGGAAAGTTGAGAAGGAAAGGAAATGAAGGACACCTCTCATATGTATCTTGTGAATTTAATTGCCACTTGTGCCCTGAAAAGTTGCTGTTTAGGCTCCATGTTGCTGTAAACTCATACTACAGTAGGACTTAAAACTCCTGCTCAGGACGTCCTGCTGCGACCATGCTGAAAAAACAATAAACGTAACGTGAAGTCTGCCGGTCTCCAGCTGTTTGAGTTCACTGTTTGCCTTCCGTGCATTTCATTTCACTTTGCAGTGTACTTATTGTGCTATCTGTCCTTTGGGAGGGTTTGTGAAGTGCAGCAGCACAAACACACAGGTGGAGTTAGAAACGGCGGAATGTGGCTGGAGGCGAAACTGGGGGAACTCCCTCACACTGTCCTCAGTGATTACCTCTGTGTTTCCCACATTCACACACATGCTATGGCAAAGAAACTATTGTCACTCAGACACGCTAAACACATTATGTGAGATGAAGGCCTTTTTTTTCACAGGGTGGAAAAGTGAAGCATAGAGAGTGCAGGAAGTGGGGAGAGAGAGGGAAGGCAGACAAAACCATGTCAGACCCCCTCAGGGCAGATTTGGCATTGTGTAATACAATCTTGTGCACCCCACCCAACTTGATCCCTCTTAAACACACTCACTCATTCTCTCACTCACAAAAAACACTATCTAAACCAGAATAGCAACTCCATTAGTACCAATGCAACAGAGCCCGAAATACTTTTTTTTGTCCTTAACTTTTATCACTTTATTGGCAAATTTTACTGGGAAAAATATGTCATATAATGTGGGCAAAAAGCAATGTGATTTGTTTGTTTCATAATTTGAAAAATTCTTTGCATTTTAAATGCTAATCCTGGGATAAGTGCAACTGTTTTGGGCTAGTTTAAATGTTTAATTTTCAAATTAAAATTTTCACACAAGAATTGGAGTGAGTATAGATGTCAAGAATTAGAATAAAAGAAAATTGTATCTTTGATTAAGTATAATCCAAAGGATATTAGGGACAGTAGGGAAGGTGTGGACAGAAAAAGGGATGGTTATGTATTTTTTCTTTTTGCTAAAGGGAGTGTAAGCCGATCTATTTAATTATTTATTCGATATAGATTTATATGTTATTTCATCATTTCTTGCAAGATTTACAGTAAAAAAAAAAAAAGAATCGTAACATCAAAATAATCTTGTCAAAAACACAAAAACTTTAGGGAGCCTTTGATAATAAGGTGATATTGTTTGCCATATGCAGAGATCATGTCTCTATCAGGGCTTTATTTTATAGTTCATAGGAACTGAAAATTGTCTCTAAAAGACTGCATTTTTTTCCACTGTCGCCTTTGCTTTATTCTGCATTATAACAACTATGGTGAAGTTAAAATGATCATATACCGTTAGCTGTTAATTAATATAATGAATGTTAGCAGCCATAAAGGCTGCTGCCTGTGTCTCATTCACTTAATCAGCGACAGTGGTTACAATGTCACCATAATTTTTGGTAATTGCTTATTCTACTCCTAATATGTGATTCGGTCAATGTAAAACGTATTGTTTTAAGATTAAAATCAGGGTTAAGAAATTAGGGAGGATGATGTTGCAGTTTTTTTTCTAAGTCAAGGGGAGGGTAAGTAAATACAGTAGTAATAACCCTGGGGAGGGTCTTGCTTTTTTTTAAAAAGCCAAACATACGGTTAAGCCCCCCTCCGAACTCCAGTAATTCCCATAAAATCCTTTGACACATACAAAAATTAAAAGTAGGATGTGATTGGGTTCTTATTTACTGTCTTTCCCACCTTAAGTATTTCTGTCATATCCACATTAATTTGTTCAGATATAAGCATTAGCCGCACATTCCTTCACTCATACCAGAGCCTGTCTGCTGCACCTTGGCTTGAAGATGGATTATCTATAGCGTAAAGTGGTTCACTGGAGTATAAAACAGAGGTGCAATTACAGGCTAACTCATTGTACATATCTAACAGGTGTATATTCAGGTTATATTCTTTATAACAACATTCCCCATCAGGGTGGGTTAGGCCTGCATACAGGTTTAATACACAGGCACGCAGGGCGAGACCAATCCACATTCCCGTGTCAGAGCACAGACTAAAGATGCTGCTACAGAGTTGTCAAACCGATGATGTGGCTTTTATTAAGATCCAACAGAGGGCAGGAACACATACAGAACAGCAGCAGATCACATGCTGCCTCAGATGTGGTTGTGAAAAAACATTCACTTAAATAAAGTTGTTGAGCAGCAGGGTTATGCTTACTAATACCTCATTTCCAAGAACATGCCTTCTGGGACCAGTTTGCCCTTTACCTGTGATGAAAACCCAAATGGCATGTAACGAAAAAAAAAAAAAAAAAAAAAAATCAAAGTGATCCATGATGCCTCATGACAAACCTGTAACACAGGATCAGTGTTTTCAGTTGCTACAGGGGCAGTGACTGCCGATTTGTCTCCCTCTAGTGGACAGATTGAGACTGCAGCTTCCCAGCCCCGCAGTACAATCCAGTCTCAACATCTTCCACACTTGAGTCATAATTCACTTTCATCTCACTCCGTCCAGGAAGTTTCTTCAACCTCAAATGCTGCAAAGGTTTTGGCATGTCACAGTGGATGCCTGACATTAGAATAAATACAATTAAGAAGTAAGCCTTTATAATGCCTGCTCTGTTACAGGATCAGCATATTAATCACAATGTCTATTTACATTTTGAACAAACTCATTTGAAAGTGAAGTGACTTTTCACTTCAACGGTGCTTTTTCGAAGTGGAGAGCTCGATGCTTCAACAGTCGCAGCCTGAAGCACAGTTTAGGCATTAACATGGACACAGTAATGATGAAATCACATAAAACCTAAACATAACCCCAAAGGAAATCAGATAAACATTTCATCTTGTAACATTTATCATGCAGGCAGCACCAGTCACATCAGTAGCTTGTCTGTATTGTCTGTGTGAGTGTGTGTGTGTGTGTGTGTGTGTGTGTGTGTGTCAGTCAGTTAACTAGCGAATCCATTTGATTCTGTCTCATTCAGTTTATACAGATTCAGTGTGATAAATATAAAGAACCGTCATTCTAAAATTACAATTAAGCAAATATAACAATTGCCTTTATGCAAATATATATTTATAACTTCTGAATGTATTATGCAAATATACAAATGTTGATCTCAGGCAACGACTTTGGGGACTTTTTACGCTTCCAGTTAATGCCTGTTTTGCTCCGTCTGGCGATCATGTCACAGGAGTCAAGGGTCAAGGTCTCAGAGCTCCGTGATCAGGAGGGCTCTGAGTATCTTCTCTCTGTCCAATCTCGTTTCCTCTCCGCTACAGACACACACAAGCATACAAACTTAAAGATTCAGTTTCCTTTATGTGACCAGGTCAAAGTCTCATTGAAAATGAAGTGCATTCGGCAGAGATCAGGTCAAGGTGGCAGCATAAAAACAGTTTTACAACAATAACTATGACACAAACAACATAAACAGCGTAAGACAACTGCATCACAAAGGCAGAAAGCAGTAAAAGATTATAAATGTTAAAACCTTTCTTGTACCTTTTTTAAGGCTGGTTATAAATCATTGTCACAGACCTTACATAAAACTTTAAAAACATTTAGATATTGCACTTTATGTTTGGACTATCTAAAGGCTTTGGGGAAAACACATCTTTTGGTTTCTTTTTAAGCTCTTGTCCATTTGAACTAATGAGCTAACTTAGTAAAATTTCTCTTAAAAATGCTTAATCACATTAAATGATGTGAATTTGCCTGGAGTCAGAGGCCACAGAGATGGCAGTCTACTCTGCTAAACTAGGCTATTAGCCTAGCTGGACTAGTTTATCTGTTGTTACTTTTTTTTCTCCATCATAATTAGATTTAGCCACTGTCTAGTTTAGGTTATAACAAACTCAGTTACTTAAATGTTGAAGCATCGAAACTGATTAAGTTACAGGAAACAGGAATAATTGGGTACGCTATTACAACAGTTAGCCATAACTAGCTGGAGTGCTAGCTTTACTTTAGTTTTCACCACTGTTCTCTAGTTATGAGAAATTAAATGTTTTTTTTTCCTGCCCCAAATATTACATTTCGATGGCATAGTAATTTTTATATGGTAAAACAGATGTTAGAAAGTCAGATTCTGACCTTTAGTCAACTTTGACCTAATACTGTGTATCTGTACCTGCATTTTGGCTTGGTTAGGCAGGACTTACAAAAGATATCCAGTTAAAATGAATAAACTGGTATGAGTTTCCAAAATTATCTAAAATAATGAAAAAACAACACATTTAGAGGCCAATGCACAGACCCAGAGTGCTATTATTGTCAGGTCTCCTACACCTTTCTTCTCCTAAACCAATGACTTTACCAGTGATTTCTTCTATCTTTAGAAGAATATTTTTTTTCCTTGTGCGTAATGCAACAATGTGTTAAGCAGCATTTTACTTTTGTAGCTGTTTGACATGGAACTAGTTTGAACTATTTTAAATACAGTTAATTAGTTTAGTCCAGTAGTTCCCACCCTCAGGGTCAGGCCCCTCCACAGACGATCACAAGAAAAAAAATTATTTTGTGAAATATTGGATAATTTTACCTCTCTGCACCTCAGTTATTTACATGAAACCATCTGAGAAAGGGAAAAAGCCTCTTTGGGTCACAAGCCAAAAAGGTTGGGAACCGCTGGCTTAATCTTTAACAATGCATTACATTTTATTAAACTGATTATTTTTATGTAAAATCTTCATGTGAAATGTAATTACAACTGTAAAATAAATGAAGTGGAATAAGTATAACACTTCCCTCTGAAATGTACTGATGTAAAGTATAAAGTAGCATGAAATGGAAATAGTCATGTAAGTGCCAGTGTAAATATAATTATTTTCTTTCTACCACTGTATAAATGTGTCCCAAAGAGCAGAGTAGAGGTGAGTTACCTGTCGTTATGGGGAGCAAGGTAAGGGACCAGGTGAGGAATGGAGGTACGGTTGTAAGAAGGGGAGAGGTGTGGGGAAGGTGAAGGAGAGGGACAGCCTGGACTACCCAATTCCAGTGCTGGTATATTATCCACCTGGAATACACACCAACACATACCCACACAAAGACATTCCTCTGTTAATTTACAGATAATGCTGACAGGCTGAATGAATCCCCCCATAAGCAGAATGCAGTGCACTACACAAACACGTATGTGCGTGCGTGCGTGCGTGCGTGCGTCCGTGCGTGTGTGCGTGCGTGTGTGCGTGCGTGCGAGTGTTACCTGTGGGTATATGGAGGGCTGTATCTGTTTGTCCAATGAGCTGCTGGAGCCCGACTTTCCTGTACTCTGGGAGGAGATGGCTGCAAGTGCTTCGGGGAGATTATCTTCATCTTCATGGTTACTGACGAGCAATAGATTGAGAGAGACTGAATGACTTACATGACCTGCAGACTGGGAGCTCTGGTTTTCAGTCGTTATCAAAGGTGGCGGTGAAGTTGTACTCACAAGCTGAACTGTCTGACCAGTCGTTTTCTGCGTTGGATGCTTGGGTTGGCTTTGGGTTCCACCCCCTCCGGCGTTGGGACGCAATCTTGCCGTTTGGGCGTCTTGTCTGCAGTCAGACTGGATGCAGCTGAGTCTTGGGATGAGCTCTGATACCTGAAGACCCGAGTAATCAGATGGAGATTTAGTCTTAGCCATACATGTCGAAATATGTGTAAGCATGTGAAGACAGTGTGAGACCACATGCCTGTCATTGAGAGTCTCATTTGAGTTCTTTCCTCTGAGCGTTGTTGGCGCTTCCTTCTTTGTATTGGAGGAGAGAAGAATGTAAATAATTATCTTCTAGCCTGCAGTGTTAGATATGCAGCACAGCACACAGGGTTTAATCAACTCACCCTGAAAGCTGCCTCCATCTGGGCTTTGAGGATGTTACATTTAAGGTGGTCAGGGAGCATTGCCGGGGAGGCAGGAGGGTGCAGAGACTTTTCAGATAGCTGCTTCTCCTCTCCCTGCCAGGGGGAACAAGGAGAGAGGTAAGAAGACCTGGCCAACATCTCTTTATGTAAGCAGAATGGGTAAACAGTATGTCGGAAATGTGTCTGACCTTGTTGTCCATGTTGACGTGCAGCGAGGGCCAGGGAGGAGAATCGCTGTCTGACTCCAGAGCCTTGAGCAGAGACTGAGAGATGTCCAACTCATCTGCTTGGCAGGGAGGAGCTCGACGTTCTAATAAAAAAAAATGTTTTATGAGAAAATGCACCATAGGCCAGATTTGTGACTGTATGGACATGCTAATTTATTGGCAATTTCGGTTCTTTAGACTCATTATGTTATTTGGATGAATGCTGATAAGCCGGGGGTGTTTTTGATGTTGGAGGGATGGTGAAGTCAGTATCTAAATGGTTTATTGTATTCATGCTTTAAATTTATGTTTTACATTCATTTACATGGATGCTTTTAAACTGTGAAAGAAAGAAAGAAACACATGAAAACGGCAATTCACCAAATTACAAAAACTTATTTTCCCACTGCACTCTTACATCATCGGCATCAAACAAAATAACCTTTTCAAAATAATACACATTGCTTGCTTTTGACAATTTCTACTAATTTTTACTTTGAGTCTTGGTGAAAACTGTCCACACTGAGGTCTGTGGATCATCATATTATACATATACAGCATATAATATATATAATGGAGTCCAAAAGTCGGGTACATATACTGTAAGGACGTTGTTTTCTGGAACAAAACATTAAATGACATCAATCTCTCCTGTACTGGATTGATGACAGACGTCAAAGCAGTGGATGTTACAAACTCTGTCCAAATAAAACCAAAACTATTTGCATGGATAGATGCCACTTAAAGATAAAGGATTAACTGATAGGTTCACCTTTTTTTTTTTCAAGTATGCCTTCAAACAAGTCATGTGCCCATATGAACACTGAAACAGGTTTTGCTTGTTGTAATCATTTTTCTGCTGGTCATACTGATGATTAATAGGCCCTCTCTATGAATTTTGTCCCCAATTCACTTACAGTGGCATTGAAGAGATCTTTAAATGGCCAGTTTGAACAGGAGGAATGATTGCAGCGAGCAAAACCTGTAACAGTGTTCATGTGGGCACATGACTCTTATGTAAGACAGACTTGAAAATAATGTGAATTTATCCTTTAAGTTGGAAACTGCCCTAAACACAGGGCTGAAAATGGAAAGAGCATTAGCGTAAAATCTAGACATACGACAGATGTGCAGACAGTTACTATTTGCACAGCTCCTCCTCAGGCTGAGAGTACTCACTGTTCTTGGTGTGTGTGTGGCAGAGCATGTCCTGGCTGTGTGTGTGGCGTCGGTGATGGTGGTGGATTTTGCCAGAATATGAAGTCTCATTCTCCTCCACGCTGAACTGGTCTGAAGCAGGACCGCTCAGAGGGAAACTGAATAGGACATGTAATCAAAACAAATTCCCCCCTCATAACAAAATGCCACTTACACTGCAGCTTCCATTTCTCTAACAACTGTAATATTCTCTGCAATACGCTCAAGAGTTTAAAGCGTATTCAACAAAACCATACCACTCTAATAGATGCTGAAAAGAAAGTATATGACTGTTACAAGTGGGCCTCAATTATAAAACAATGAGGGATAGATCTTTTTGCATTTTTGCAATTATAAACATTGTTTTTATTTGATAGGCAATAAGGAAACATTCCTACAGGCATCATGTGATTCCAGTAAACATCACAGAGTAAAAGGCAATACACTATAACAGCAAAACATTGGCCACATTTTCTGTAAACAGTTGGTTGATTTAATTAATCCATAAACTGATATAAAATTAATGTAAAGTTCATCCAACAACCTCACTTTGAAAGCACAAACACAATATATGCAGAGTCTAGTTCATGTTTCTATTTCACACTGAACTAAATACTACAAATGAAGCAGCTTAATCCCTAAACCAGCATACAGTATGTGCTTAACTCGAACCCCTTCCACCTGTTGAGAATAACCTCATTCAGCACTCACATCACTTTATTTCTCTCTAATTAAAATGATTTGGATAAACAGGCTGTCACAAGATTTTCTAAGGCATGAAGATGAATTTAATCTTCCAGGCAGATGCAAGATCCTGCACTAAGCATACTGAGGGGTTGAAACCCGAGCCACGTTTACATGAAAATCTTCACAAGCAAACCAAGGCACAAAGAACCTGGTCCTATCAAGTTTTAAAAGTATTACACTGTATATCTGCATGTGAATGGATAGAGGAGAGTGTCAGTGTTTGAGGAACATACGAACCATGTTAAGACATACTGATCATACTGTTAAAAAAGAGGATAGTGCAACATGAAAAACATTACTATCAATAGTATGTTTTATTTCAACTTGGGGGATAGTTATGTGCTAACTTTCGGAACGATTCGCTTAATTTTGGGGCGTTTTGGGGATGTAAACAGGAAGTAGAATGTCACTATGAACTCAGTGAGTTAGCTGTGGGCTACAACTTGAGCACTGTTTATTTTAGCCTGTATTTAATTGCATTTAGGCAAAATGGCCCCATAAAAATATGCCGAATTAGCTATTTGCAGTTTATGTTAACAATGTACCGACGAATGTACAGATAGCTATAATTGGATTACGTTGATACTAAAGAGAACATCTAAAGAGAGCATCTTTTTTCCATGATTTTTAAACAAATTCATAGACATTCAATTCAGAGTGGAAATCAAAGATAACGATATCCTCAGAAAATATTAGTCACACCGAATCTTCAAATATGTGTATTTTGCCTGTGTGTTCAGATTTGACTGAGTTATGACCCCCAGAAGGAGCATGATTTTTGGTGCAAATTGAAGAAACTTGGTTTTCAAAGTACGTTCACTGCCTCGATGAGCGGTGCGTCACAGCCACTGTTCCGTATTGATAAGCCAGCCAAATTGCAATAAAGAACACCGGCATGCACTTGTCCCTTTCACGTCACACAGTATCTCTGCCTCATGTCTCACCCTTTGCCTCATAGTTGGAAAAACCTCTGGTTTATATGATAAGGTCCTTTGTCCTTATTTTAAGCAGGGAATGTGACAAATGGATGAAGACAGAAGTGATGATGGTGATGGGGACAACGAGTCCATCAACAGAGCTTCTCTCCTTGGGGCAAAAGTCTTTGTAAAGTTTAGTGTTAAGAGTCTGGGTTAGGAATAGATTCCCAGGACAAACAGAGGTCAAAGTGCGGTCATGACTTTGTCCCTGTAAACCACACTGATGGATCCTGGGAAGATGCCGTAGGTTTGCTTCGGGACAGTAGGATGACTGGACACGGGACTCGCAGCCTCAACAGAAGGCCTGAACGTGACAAGGAGATGGAGATCACACACGCATTCGAGCATGGAGGTAGACAAGACACACAGACAGACGAACCAGCATATGAGGTTTATGAGTGACATGAGCTGTGGTGAAAAACAGATGATGTGGAGTACCAAACAGAGTGCACAAGATGAGGGACTGTGTCTAAAAATAGAAACTTGCCCTGCAGCTTAATTTCTTAACAACGACCCCCTAAAACGTTTCATCCTGGAGCTGTTTCACGAACATGTCCTCGAGTATCTGTAGACCCTTCTCTCCTCTGTGTGTGGTCGGCCGTCTTACCTGTGTGGCGGCGTGTGTCCGGAGGGCTGCAGGTACACTGGGGGAGTGAGAGCGGGGTGGGGCGTGTGCCAGGGCTCGTGACCAATAGGAATGTTATGCTGGTACTGGAGGGGAGGAGAGGAGAGGGATTGAAGAGATGCGGAAATTAAATGTTGTCACAAGGGGCAAAGCCAGATCAGCAGCTGCGTGTATGTCTGTGTGCTTGATTGAAAGTGGGTTATCTGAGGTCACTCACTGGATGTAGGCTGGGATCGGGACTGGCGTGAGAGCTGGAAAAAGAATGACAACAATCATTAATAGCAGATTAACAATCTAACTGAATAAATTAATTTCTTTTTGTAGTGGTGGTGGAAAAACCTACAAAGTGAGGACATTTTACAAAGGGCTATTTTAGTGTTAGCATTAAGCATTAAGCCGTTATGTGGATTAAGGTCAAGGTTAAGGGATAACGAATGAATGAAATAAACGCAATGCCCTCACAAGTACAGTAACATGAATGAACATGTTAGTATTATGTATATTTGTGGGTGTTTTTGTGCGTGTGTTTTACCTGATATGTGGCGGTTTGGCTGGAGAAATGGCAACTGACAGAGAGAGACATGACGTCAGTTAACAAAGAAAGCGGAGAAATGGAAAGTAGCACAGTCTGTTTCTGAATTAACTTCATTTATTTGTACTTTTTCATATGGGTTATGTAGTGTAAGTCTGTTTTTTTCAGCCCAGACTCGTTGCTGGTGCTCAGCTATTTCCATCACTTGAAACTTAATTCATTTTTGTATTCCAGGGCTGAGTGGCTGTTCTAAATCCAATAAATAAGAGGTGTTTGGACACTGACACTGACAGTCTTGGTGTAAATACAGTCTGCACTTGATCATTTATTTATGTATGCCTGTGAGGCTACTGTAGCTGACAGAAGGGGGGAATTTTGGAGGACTGAAGAGTACAGCGTGTGCGTTTGACAAAGTTGAAATGTGACACTGAAGTCTATCAACCTCGAGAATTTGAGCACCTTCTTTAGTGTTTTTAACCTGTTGAATTACGACTTAATTTGAGACATTTTTAGAGAAAAGCTTCTGGAAGGGCTGATACTTTTAGAGGCTGCAGCTTTACCTTTTTCTATGAAGTTACCGTTGAACAGTGATTAAGAACTGCAAATTTAAGTTGTCTAAAATACACTGAAATAAAGCAGTATGTTACCTTTATGATAACGTGCAAGCATCTAAAGGACAAAACAGGTGCTGTTAGTGGTCGACGTTTTGTACGTGCTGATAAGACCAACCTTTGCCCAACGATTGTGTGCGGGAGGGGTATCGCTTGCTCGGCCTTCTCTCGAATGTGCTGGCTCTCCTCAGTCTGCCTCCATGAGTGGCCTGATACTCTGTTTTACCACTGAGACAAAAACATAGAAGAGTGTGAAAAGTATGGAAGTTATTACTGCAGAGTGAGCACTGCCTGACTGCACTTATTAGTTACCACCAGGGAATTAAATATAAAATAATTAATTCTCACTTTAAGGATGTAAAGTAAATAAATAAATACATAAATACATTTGTATATATTTAATAGAAATTATATGTGTGTATTATATATATTTATATATTTATATATATATATATATATATATTTATATATATATATATTTATATATATATATATATTTATTTTACGCACATTTATATATATATATATATATATATATATATATATATATATATATATATATATATATGAGCTACTCAATTGCGCATTCATTTTTGTTATGAAATAAAGTTCCAGATAGGATTACATTACACTGTACAGGTCATCCTGTTTTTACTTCCACCACCTGTAACTTCACAGTTTATCCACTGACTCTAATGTAAAACAGACTTCGTACTGCTTTGTTTAGCTGCTCCCACAAATGACAGGAAGTGCCCTTTAAGTGTGAGAATTTGCTTTGACCATCTCCGATAATAGTGAGAAGAAAACAAACAATATGAAGGAAATATCTCAGTCGCCATAGGAACAGATTCATGTAACCATAGATACACTGTAACCATAGATACAAAGGCTCTGTTTTATGTGACACACCATTCCCCATATGCTGGCACTAGTGCTGGTCACAATTCCCCGAGAGAGCCAACTTGGTTTATCCTTTTCCAGTTGATTTTCAGCAGGCAGTAATACATTGTTCGGTTAGTAAAGAGCCGGACCCGTGCTCTACCTGAATCTGAAGCGGGATCCGAGTCGTGTGAAGTCGCTGCGGTGTGTTTTGCCTGTGGCTGGCTGTCGTAGCCGGAAGAAGGCGTGGCTCTCCACGGCACACTTCCACAGTTGTTTGCAGCTCTTGGCACTGGCCAGCTGGAACATGAACGTATGCTCCTGCTCACGACCCTGCGCAATCATGGGTAAAAAAAAAAATAAAAAATACTATTAGTCGCCTTTCAGCTGAGTGCCTGGGGATGTTTTTATGTAGGCATGTGTTTGTGGCAGGATACAAACCTGATCATCGTCCTCCACCACAACCAACGTGAGTCGACTCTTTTTAAAGTCCAGCCGAGTGATTTTGGGCCTAGATGACACACATAGACACACAAGTAGACAAGAAAACCAAGGACTCTGTTATTAGTGCCTTAAATGTGAGTGTTTTTTCAGGATGTCGGGAGGATTAGAGCTGTGCTTGCCAAACAGTCTGAAACCAGAGCACCATCAAAAGTGCCTTTGTTTGTCATGGTACCCCACCACCATGTCCACCTCCAACAAGCAAACATGTTCACATATATGAACTAACATCAATATTAAGTGAATTAACGAAGGCCTATTCTGAATAAAAACAAAATACTTCAGCAGGCTTAGGCTATGTTTCTGTGCAGATTTACAGATAAATATTGAACTTATTCATATTAGGGCTGAAATAAAATTATTTTCATTATAAGTTAAACTCCCAATTTTTTTTGATATTTGATAAATAATTTAGTCTATGAAATATCAACAACAAAAAAAAGTGACATCCAATTTCTTATTTTGTTCAACAGTCCAAGACCCAAAAATATTCGGTTTACTATAATGTTAAGCAAACTGAAGCAGTTAGGTTTCTAATTTGAGAAGTTCAAACCAGGTATTGTTGGGCATTTTTTCCATTATTTTTGCTATAAATTAAGTTAAAAAATGTATCTATCATCAAAATAGTTATTTTTCTGTTGATTTATTAATTGAATGCTAATTAATATAAACAATTCCTGCAGTGTACCTGGAAAAGTCAGGAGCCAGAGAGCATGTGTCATTACTACTAACAGCCACTAACTGTATCGGGCTGTCATGTTATTAGCTGCAACATGTTTTTTTTATTTTCTAGGAAATTGTGATGTTTATTGATTATTGATTATTTTTATCATTGTGTGTGACTTTGAAAATGTAAGTATGCTGTTAATGAAAATGTTGCCTTGTTTTTTAATGTGGTGATACGTTACCAAAATGTACAGAAAAATTTGGACACTGACTGTCCTTAAGTCACGCCACGGGGCCACAGCACCCACTTTGGATTAGATGTGTTTCACGTACTCACCAAAAGAAGAGGCCGATTTTGTTGGAGCCTTCAAATACTAAGATGCCAGTAGGAGTGAGACCTAGTGCATATTCTCCTCCATCTCTGCCCTGAACATGCAACACACACACACACCTTTAGTTCTCAACAATATAACATGTTCTGACACATATTAAGTGACATTTGTGATAGTAAAACACACTCACACACCTTGACAAAGTGCATATCTACTCCGTAAAGTTCCAGCCACTTGCATTTGTTGAGAAAAGAAATTTCTGCTTGAGACGGGCTCTTTCCCCTGAAGATTTAAAATAAGACATCACGTTGAGTTTCCACAACAATAATATCACTCCATCCATCAACTCAGCTCTGACACTGTGTGGCAGCTCGGCCTGAAAGAGAAAAACTCTTAACACTGCATGGCCTCTACTGGTAATTGGTGTTCGCTCTAAGAGAAATACTTAGTGAGTACCTATCTGGCTGTGCCCGTCACTCAGTCTTGGTTTTTGTGTGTAAGAATGATTGTGAACTCATTGTGGGATCGTCCTTGTGTGGCTCGGTGAAGCGCAGCATATGTGTATGTAATCTAATCTGAGATGGGAGCAATCAGACTGCAGCTGGGTTAAATACTGCCTGGAATCAATCAGGACCCTCCAGGGATTAATCCCTTAATCCTTCACAAGACCAGTAAGGGCGAGGCCGAGGAGGAGAAAACGGAGGGACAGTGCTCAGCTTTTTGCCCCAGCTGTTTCATCCAGTGAGGAGAGAAACCTTGACAGGTCAACTCGCCGGCCACTGGGAGCCTTCCAGTTAGTGCCTTTGACACTGCAGAAGCATTGTTAAAACTAGTGCAGATGCATGTGAGGAAATGTTAATGTCTCACCTAAGCTCAAGCCACCTGCCAAAGATGTCTGCCTCCATGGCCTCGCTTTGTTTGGGACTGAAACGAAACTCCGAGACCAGCTCAGGAGAGTGATCCAATGGATCACAGTCTCCTAGCTCACCTGGATGAGGATACACACAAAAGCATATCAAGTATAGACACATAAACCAAGACATTCAGAAATACAAATGCTGAACAGAACCTTAGAAAGTCTACAACATGCACTGCGTATTGTTACTGCAGGTCTTTAAAGCGAGACCGTCTCATTTGCTAACATTAGCCACCATAAGCTGTTGGTATGACCAGCAGTTTATGGTGGCTAATATTAGCAAAATCTAGATAAATATTGCTATGTAACTGACATTACTGAGTACCATTGACATGATGACTCTTCTCTACCTGTGCTACTATTACACTTTGTTTTACCATTTGCTATTATCCAATAATTGTCAGTTGTGGCCGCTCCTGTGCAGCGGAAACACGAGTATTGTTTTAAACCTGCAAATTCCTGCATCTTCAAACAGCTGCACCACAGTATATGAACATCTGAAAACTTCTTTGACATAGCTTATGCGCTCTGAACATCTATCTGGTTTTACTTAAAAACAGTGACTGTTTTGAAAGAAGTGTCCTTGTTGGTGCATTTAAGTTTTGACATTTCAAATTTGACGACTGGCTGCAGAAAGGCAGCAAATTCATGTTTTACTTTTCACACTATCCGTTTTTGCCCATCTTTTGTCTTCTGGGTTTGATTTTCCAATTACATAAATCACAAATGTCTTACTTTTTGGTTGCTGGCTCTCAAGTCTTGGATGTCAAAGTATGCAGCACCAGCAAGGAAATAAATAATGTCTCAAGTTTCAAATCTGCAAGGTGATATTCATATCAAAATGAAATGCATGGAAACCAATTGCTTCCTAAAAGGTAAAAATCAGACAAAATTAATGAAAAACCTTTAGATATGCTTTGGAAGACAGGTAGCCGTAATATCAATCATCTGTAGCTATTGGGCCAAACATGTTGCACTACCTGTGAGGTCCTGTGAGAGGAGGGACCTTTAAAAAATCTCTCAATTAAAATTGTAAATATAAATTAATATATCATATAAAATAAAATAAATGAGTATGTGAAGTATACTTACTTTGTAAACAATATGCCGCCAACTCTACTGAGACATCGTACGGACATTTCAGTCTGAAGAAAGAAAAATACACCAATTACAAGCTGTTTCCAGTGTGAGTGTTTTTACGCGCACTTACCGAACCAAGCACACTGCCCTATCCATGGTGTGATGTGTACATGTTATCATGTGTTAGGAAGACATAAAAGTGTCTGAGTGACCTACACGGTGTGTGTGTGTGTGTGTGCACGCGCATGTCAAGGAGAAACCCTTTTCCTAAAATAAGCAGCCCTCTGCTGTTCCTGATTTTGAGCTATATAATAGAGCTGGACTCTGGGGATCTGTGGCCCAGATAGAGCAAGGGAGGAGAGAGAGGGGTAACACACTGTCTGAGAGTGTGTTTGTGCATGCAGGTTTGTGTTTGTGCTGAATACGCAGACTCCACTGTACAGAAGTCCCCCCGACTCTAGTGTAAGTGACCTGTGTGTACACTAGCACAGGTCAGTGTTTGTATATCTGGTTTAATGCTACTCGTGAGATCTTCTGGAAATTTTGTACAAACATTCATGGTCCCCAGATGATGAATCATACTGACTTTACCTCTGGCGCAACCATGAGGTTTTGTGTGATATGTTTCGAGAACTACCGGATGGATTGTGATGATTCTTTGTTTAGACTTTGATTCTTTATTTCAGACTTTGTCATGATTCTTTGTTCAGACTTTCACGGCCCCCCTCAGGAAAAACTGTACTAACTTCGGTGATCCTTGAACGTTTCATCTAGCGCTATCATACGTTCAAAATTCAAATTTCATTTTAACCAATCGTCTCATGTCCCATCCATTCACCTTCCTGCCACATCCCTCCTTCTGCCCCTCCTTATTTACATCTGGCGTACCTCTCCCATCTCTCCCTTCTCCAGGTACCATTTGGGGCTCAGCTGAAACACCTCCACACTGAGTCTGGGTGAGTGGAAGTGTGTTTGTGCATATATATTTACATGTCTTATAATTACATTTACATGTCATTTCCCAATTAATTTCCAACAATTTTTGCATACAGTTTTTGATATACAGTATGTGTGCATTAACAGTTACAAAGAAACTTACTTGCCAGACAGGATGTCTTGCCGAAGCTGCAGCACAAACAGATACCTGTTGGTTTAAAAAAAGACAAAAACAAAAACAGAGTGAGAGCCTTACACTGAAGGAGAACATAAATCAATTGATGTATCACAGGCTTCTCCTCATCACTGACACATAATTTGCTTTAACAAGTCTCTGTCCGTTTAGCCTTGATTTGAATCTGCCCACAGCAGCAAAGTAATTAGCCTCACATCCCCTTTGGACCTTTACACTGGGCTCCGGAGAAAAATGTGTGCATTTCATGTGTGTGTGTGTGTGTGTGTGTGTGTGTGTGTGTGTGTGTGTGTGTGTGTTCTGATTTGTGTGTGAGACTTTTTACCTTGTAAATTCCTCACGCAGGTTATTTGGCTCTGAAGAGTAAAATTTCACTCTGAAGAAGAGTCTGTAAGGAGGCCCGTCTAAAAGAAATGAAGACAGAGTGGAAAAGTGTGTATAAAGACTTTGTGTGTGAGAGTCAGAAAGGCAGGAAGTGAAATAGGTGGAGAGATGAATTACTGATTTATTGAAAATTAATCTAATCAAATCTTCTTATTATTTACTTTATCCATTTAATCACATCCTCCAGTCCATCTATCACTGTCATCACGGCCTTAAATCTTTATTTGCTCATATTTCTCTGCAGCCTACTTTAATATTTCTTTCCTGTTTCGATCCGGCATCGATCACTTTCTTTTAAGCTACCAAACAACAACTCAGTGAATTAAGACACACACACACACAGACCGTTTCATTTATCCCCGTTACAAGCTGGAGAGCAAAAAAGTGTATAGCTACTAATGCACATTCTAATCACCATGTCAACATCTGATAATGCACCACCTGCTCCCTACTTACCTGCCTCCACAATCCTGCACAAGCAGGCCTAATTAGAGAAACAGCTGAACTTACCTCGGATCTGCTTCTTTATAAACTTGGACATATCTAGCCAGTGCTAAAAGAGAGACGACAGTGAGAGGGTGAGAGGCAGTTACATCAGCTTGTGCTCTACTGTGATGGAAGGAAGCACTTGTTACTCACTGAGACTTGGTCTGTGTCCATGAACTGCAATCCAAAGTAGTCTGTCTCAACCAGATCTATGTGATACATGATCTGGTCAAAAAGATCCTGGCCCTTGGATTTGCTCTATGACAAAAAATGACAAAAAAATATTTTCAACTGAGCCTCGTGTGTGTTTATTTTTGTGTCTCCTCTGCTGTACTAACATTATCTGGATATCTTTGTTTGGATAAAGTGGGTCTTTAACAGATTTCCAGGTAATTCAGGCATGAAAGTGAATTAGAAGCAGACCTGGTGTTCATAACAGGAGCAAAATTACTTTTAGTGGAAGTGAAAGTGGCTGTGTGTGTGTGTGTGTGTGTGTTTGTGTTTGTGTTTGTGTGTGTGTTTGTGTGTGTGTGTGTGTGTGTGTGTGTGTGTGTGTGTGTGTGTGTGTGTGTGTGTGTTTGTGTTTGTGTGTGTGTGTGTGTTTGTGTGTGCATCTGGGTCAAAAGAGAAGGACAAGCCCATGAGGAAAAGGCCTTTTTTCAGGCCTTTGTCATTAACACACACAATCAAGAACACATGTCAGTGGACTTAAGCACAACTTTCACCATTATGTCCCAAACTTCATCTGAGCAGCTCACGAGCAGATGTGTGTCATCGCCCCGTCCGAAAACGTAGCCCAAGTCTGAACCATATAACACACAGCGGGTGTGTAGAAAGATGACAGCCTTGTACTTTGGATCCTGATAACCAGTCTAAACTTCCTGGTGAGTGTATGAATGTGTGAGGAAATCAGTGGTATTAAGGGATTGGGGAATGAAAAAAGGAAAAAAAAAAATCACCAGAGTGCTCTTGCTCATTCTGCTGCATGTAGTTTAGAGAAGCTGATTGAAATCACAGCCTCTATCACATGGGCGCACATGCAAGAGCAACAAGGAGGCAAAATTGACCTCACGGAGTCACACACAGTGAGGTTTATATTTTACAGTTCCTGTTGTACCTTTGGTTTTGGCTGCATTCAGCCTGAAGTGACAGACTAATAAGCTTTAATAGGTGAGTTTCAGCTCTGTTCAGTTCAGCTGTACCAGTGCCTGTGGGAAAACAACAGGACATGAACAAACTTGTTCCGACACACCTGTGACTAAGCTTGACAAATCATTTTGTTGCTAGAGCCGTAATATCTCAGTGGGAGCTGTGGCCTTGTGTTATTGCTTTAATCTCCCTGTAGGACTAGGGAAAGACTCTTTACCCTGATAACCCGGCTATATACCAGCTGAGCATTTCAGAGGTGACGCATGCACGCAACAGCTTCAGTGACACACACACACAACCTTCAAAATGAAAACATCTTACGAGAAGCCAGTTACGCACGCGGGCCCACACAGTCGCTCATCATCCCACCTACCCTCGCACACTTGTAGCGCTCGTCTGTGACACAGAGTCCCCACAGCGGCCAATCAGATCAGTTAGTCAGAATATGGAAAGAGGCAGGGGGAGATGGATGGAGCACAGGAGGGAAAAGGAGAAGAAGGGGGAGGATGAGGAGGCCGAGCGTGAAAGAGTAACATGATGGAGCAAAGGAGGAGGCCACAGAGGGAGTGGTAATGAAGATTGGGGGGGGCAAGGAGGGAGGGAGAGCGGAGACTGCTTGAGATCAGATGCAGGCAGATAGACTGAGGGAGAAAGAGGGACAAGAAGAAGAAGAAAGTGATGGGAAGAATCTGTAAAAGAGCAAACAAGAGGGGGCAGCTTCAGGTCTGCCTTAGTTAGATTTAGATTTCACTGGAGTCTGAATGGGGAAGTAATGTGATGAGCTGGCTGATCATACCGCCATCTGGACCTGCACCTCTCACTGCACAGACAGAGACACACTCACATACACGCAC
This sequence comes from Xiphias gladius, assembly GCF_016859285.1. Taxonomy (NCBI): domain Eukaryota; kingdom Metazoa; phylum Chordata; class Actinopteri; order Istiophoriformes; family Xiphiidae; genus Xiphias; species Xiphias gladius. Next base: position 16,772,545 of record NC_053421.1, read on the forward strand.
CACTACTATATAGGCCACTATGATACTACAGGCTGTGAAACTCTCATAAAAGGTAGCTTATCTGTGCCAAACTAGACACAATTTGGACATCTGTTGTTGGCGATTTGAGCTTGGAATGCAACTACCAGTGATTTGCATTACTGATTAAGCTTAACTGTTGAGACCATTACATGTCAAAAACAATGTCCCAGATCCCAAGATGAGATCTTCAAGTTGCTCATTTTGTTCGACCAACAGTCCAAAACTCAAAGTCATTCAGCTGACACGGTCGTAAAACAGAGAAAAGTACAACATCCTCATATTTGAGATGCTGAGACCAGTGAGTTTTTGGCATTCTTTGCTTAAAAACAGATAATCAAGCATCAAACTTCTCTCTCAATCCTCTAATCGATTAACTGACTAGGCCAATTGTTTGAGTCCGAATTTGAACTGCATGTCCTCTACATGAACGGGGAAATAAAAAACTGTAATAGGACAAAATAAGTTCAGTTAAAATTAAGTTTTCAGTGCTCAAACTAACCTGGATGGCAGTTAATCCTCATATGTTATTAAGTAAAATGAAAAAAACCCTGACTCCAGGCTAAACAGGATAAATTATGGTAAGTTAAATTTAAGAGCAGTAACCGGGTCTTTCAGTTTTGCAGGGGACCACCAGGAACCACCTTATGGCCCCCACGGGGTCCACAGGCCACACTTTGACTCACACTGATCTAGGCTACCACCTGGTCCTGCTACATGTACTCTGTTGGCCAGGACAGCGGCCGGGCTTCGGCGCACTCACAGGCAAATCCACATTGACATCCGAGCCGTCCAGCAGCAGGACGCGGCAGGTGATGGTGGTCCTCGCCGTCCCGGCCGCCGGGATGTGAACCGACGCTCCCCCGGTGACCACGGCGGGCGCGTGGACGACCTGCTGCTGGTGGGCCAGGAGCAGGGGGTTCCCGGTCACCCCTCCCGCTCCTCCTCCCCCCCCTCCCCCTTTACCGTCCCGCTCGTCCCTCTCTCTCGTCTGAAAGCGGCTCCGAGAGCGGCGGCTGAACGTCCGGCGCAGAAAGCCCATCATCTTCCCGATCCACAAGGCGAGGAGGTCCGTGTTGTGACCGTCAAGACTGCGCCCCACAACAGTCGCTGCGGCCGGGGTCCTGCTTCTGCTTCTGCTGCTGCTGCCGCCGCCGCCGCCGCCTCCTCCTCCTCCACCTCCTCCTCCTCCACCTCCTCCCACTTCTCCTCGTCCTCCCCGGGGCGAGGAGTCACTCCGCTGGCACAGCGGAGACTTCAGGGCTGCCGATCAGTCCTCAGGCTGGATGTCGGCAGCAGCGGGGGCACCCCAGCAGCATACTAATGAAACTGACACAGGTCGACCACCGAGGCGCCAACCAGTTGATTTCCAGTCATTCGGTCCGGTGTGAACGACAGGACCCTGTCGCGGAAATACAGGCAGCCCTCCTCCTCCTCCTCCTCCTCCTCCTCCCCCTGTCCTGTCCTCTCCTCTCCCGTGCACCTGCTAGGTGCTCGCTGTTGCGCACCGACCCTAAAATCCCCGAGAAATCCCGTCCGGCGCTCCGCAGTGGGAACCCCTGAGTCACACGGGGGCCGGAGAGGGAGACGGGAAGTCTTATCCACGCTGGACCCGAGCGGAACCCGGCGGTCGTTGTTTTCCTACTCCCACCGGGGAACCGAAACTAGTCTGCCGCACAGGTAAAAGTCAACCAGCGAAACTAGACAAACAGCATGATCTGCGCCTGCGTAAAAACACAGCGCAGAACAAACTTCTGCTCCCTCCCGACCGGCCGACCCACCAGTGCCGGTGAACCAGCGCCACCTGTCGGTAACGAACCCGCCTGGCTATGGGGAATATAGATTGTAGCACATCATTAGTGGTGCCCAAGCTATCGTCCCTGGTGCCCCAGTGGTCGTTGAAGGGCTTCCAGGAAGTCCCAGCATAACGATGAGGATTTATGTCCCTTTATTTATTAGGGTCATACCTATGACTTAAAAAAATACTGATATAATCAATCAAACTTTCAATCAAATTTTGTTTGCATGGCACCTTTTATGCACGTGAGAAATAAGAATGAACATAGAATAAAAATAGATAAAAAGACAATAACAAATAAAATAGACAAGAAGGTACAGAAACATTTTAAAACACAATAAATCAAAGGACAAGCTAAAGAGGTAGGTTTTAAAAATCATGAGTCAAGGTCTCCCTGTAAACAATCCCCACCATACATTTATTTAACTACCTGAATTTTTGATCAAATGCATTTTCTGCCAAATACTTCTCAGGATGAATGTTTAAAAGCCCTCTCCACACTGCCAGGAATAAAATTCTGGCAGAGAAATACTAGATCATTTATTCTTCTACTGGCTAAACGTGGTCAAATTATGATATATTAGGATTAAAAATACTGGAATCAGATGGAAATGATCCACCATATGTCTTTTTTTTTTCAAGATCACACATAGACGAGTGCTGTTAATTTAAAAAAAAAAAAAAATGTTCCCTCAATTCCCCATTTCCACCCACTTGCACACTGAAACATGAGGGATCAATTTGATAACATAGTGGCTCTCTTATAATAAGGAGAAAAAGAAAACAGAAACAATACGATTCTAAGACAAAGTGCCGAAGCAAAACTCCCAGATTAAAAATCAACCTCATCTCTTCACTTACATATTTGTAAGAGAAATATAAAAGAAAAGAAGACTCTCCAGGTGACTCCCAGTTCCTGAGAATAATTTTCTGTACAATCATTATTGCTCTCTGGGTTGAGTCTATGTGTACATTTTTAATTGTAGACTGAGAACATGACCTTCGTGTCAACATTGGTAGCTACAAACCTGCTCCTTATCTTCAGATATGCATTTCCTGCGTAGGACTTCTCGCAAGTCCATGTTTTCCTTCAGACGTCTGCTGGCTCTGGATATGGTTAATCTAATTTATGAGTGAAGTGATGAGATTCTGTCTCATTCTCTCACATATTTTAGTGGCATTAGTGGGTTCATTGTAAATATTTCACATTTAGCTGTATCCTTATGAAAAAAGGAACCACAGCATAAGGAGTGGACAAATATAACAACACTGTGAATTATACATATCATCCTGCAAGAATATCATCACCATAGACCTGAAGAGACACTGCAATCTGCACAGCAATATTACATTTTTCTATAATGTCTTTCTTTAAGCCAATATTTCCTCATAACCAGACAGTTTGAGCTGATCTGTGTTGCTGAGATAGTATCACTGATACGATGCCAGCTTTAGAGGCACTCATCTTAAGGTTGAATAAGCAGACTACTCTTCGCTTTAGTGAGCAGCCTTATTCTGCAAGGGAGTGTGAAAAAGGCTGGTGTTGCCTAAAAGACATCAGCAAGCTTTATATATAAAGTGACATATCCTCTTTTAATGATCTAATTTATAACGTTCAGTATCAGAAGAAATGACAAAGCAGACATATCAGTATAAATCAGTGTGTTTATTTAGTGTATTAATAATTTAAGGAATGATGAATAGTGGGAATGGTGCTCCTCTGGCGGACAGCGTGCTCTGCTGGACCACCGTGATCTTACAGTATCTGCTGTAGTGATCAAAAGCCTGCCTCGCTCTTTGTCTTCGGACACAAAGATAAACTACCCATTACAACGATCCTGGTCTGCCTCTGCTGCCTTAATCAATCCATCCACTGGGAGGCATCCGACTAAGGCACACATAGCTTAATAATTAGAGGCATCATTCCTGAGTGGCCTCGTGGACAGAAATTAGCTGCTCACATCAGTCTTACATCAGTCTCTATGGAGACCACAGCCTCTACAAGCTTAATGCACGATCAACAAAAACTAGGGCCGACTAGGCTTAAGATTCATATAGTCACATTGAATCTAGGCAACACAGATCACAGACAGCTGTCCCCTGAAGCTAGTTATACTCTCATTATCCAGCCTGTGTACCATTCCCATAGGCATGAGAGGGGTTAATCTATTATAGCTCTGTAAGTCCCTCTGTGGCAGTCGCTTTCTGTGAGATGAGGCTCAAATGGTAAGTGTGTCTGTTCTGGTCCAGTTGCTGATTCGAGTTAAGTTGCTGTAGATCCCCCCTGTTTCTCTTTGTAGACTCGCAGAATGGCCTCACACACAAACTGGAACTGACACTGAAACACACAACACGCAGAGTGTTATTAGTTATTGGACAACACTGCTGTTTTTAAAGGATAACACCAGCGATATTCTACATGGGTGATATTCTCCTTCACTACCGTGAACATGGGCACTGTAGTTTATTTTAAGTCAATCCCGCGTATACCATCCTGCCGCGGATTCATACAGATTTGGTGTGTTAGTGAGTGTCACTGTTAGTGAGCAGTAACACTCACTGACACAAAAAAATCTGTATGAATCTGCGGCTGAACATAGTCCCCCAAAAATGCACTTTTTACTACTGCTTGGATAACATTTTCTAAAACCCATCTGTTTTAGGAATTTACCAAGCCTATTTAACAAGACTAAGAGTAGTTTAGTTTAGTGGCTTAGCATGCAAGCATTTGCTAAGAGGAACATAAATATCTGCATGTCTGAATATTTGATAATTATAGAGTCAGATAATATTGAAAGATTGACTCATACGTTGTTGGTTTCATTTTATTCGTGGGATTTGTTGATAAGAAAAATATAGAATAATGACAGCCTTATTCTGTACCACATGGATCCTTAACATGAAGGTTGGTCCTCTGACTGTGCATGTTGCCCATTACCGAGACACAAACATATGAGGACATCAACACAAACACACCAGAAAGAAGAAGCCTCAAGGACTGGATTTCCTATCAAAATAAGGGTGATAGTGGTAGCAGCAGTGCCTTAGGAGCAGGAATGTGACTGGAGGGCTGCCGTATTCCCAGCAATACCTCCTATCAGGGCAATGAGTAACACTTTCCTCTCCCTCGACAACTACCATGGGGGTGATGCAGAGCATGGCTTCCAACCTCCGCTTGCCTGCTCTGGCTCATCTGCCATCAGTGTAATACTGTGGCAGTCAAGTTTCTGTGAATTAATGAAGGTTACAGAAGATAGGACTCCACAGATGTCAAAATCTGTGACATTGGCATTAAAAAGTAATTCTGGGCACAGTGTCTTTCAAAGTAAGTCTCCTCTACCCTTACTTACATGATATTTTTAGCAAAACTTTTGAGCATACAAGTCATTTTTAATCTTCCAGAAGCTGTGTGTGCCTAATAAAATTTAAATACCAACTTCTGATTTCTTGAATTCATACACGCATTTGAGCAGCCTGTACTGAGCCAAGAGAAGGCATGAGGCTAAGATGTATTTGCAGCATACAGCATACAACATATAATGTTCTCAACAACTTCCATGTCTGCTACACAACCAAGGAGATCTTAGTTGGTTGGCACCAGCTGGAGAAAGGAATAGCAATGGGTTGTTCCATCTCTCCCATACTTTCATATCCTTCTCAGCCAATGGCGAGAAAATCCTGCTTTTGGCGGAACCTGTGCGAAGCCTTGGAAGGCTTTACACAGCTGACCTGTCCGACAAGCTCATGGCCTCCCCTGTCACATCCCAGCTCTCGGACAGTCTGGGCAAGGTTGACCAAAGTTTCCTACCAGGGAAATTCAAGGTCTGATGTTACCAGTTCACCTGTACAAACGACTGGGCCCCCTGAAATTGTGTGACATCAGCTCTGAAGACATCACCCTGAAGATGGACTCAAAAGCCAACAACTACATCTTTAAATGCCTGGGCCTTCCTCGATGTCTTTCCAACATGGCACTGTTTGGGAGAAACACCTGGAAGTTTCAAAGAAATCCACTAGCTTGGGCTACAAACAGGAGAAGATGAGGCTCGTGTTTGAGCTGAACTGTCTGTCAAAAACACCAACGCGAAAGTTAACACAGGACACAAGTGAAATGCGGTGCAGACAGTAGACCAGGCCATCAAATCAACTGAAAAACCAGGAGATCGTTGTATTGCTGTGGCCAGACAGGGCTGGTTTTGGATAGAAGAGTAGAGCTATAAACTCAGAGCTGTGAGCCAACAGCACCGAGGGAGCTGGACAACCTGGGAGGCTGTGAACAACAGGGCGGTTCTGTGGGCAGATTTTTGGAGGATGCCCCAAGTAAGGCTGACCTTCCTTATTAGGGCCTTGTACAATACCCTTCCCAGTCCCCGGAACCTGCACCTCTGGTACGACTCAGAGGAGACCCGCCAACTCTGTGACTCCAGGAACCCGGGCTTGCAGCACATCTTTTCTGGGTGCATGGCAGTACTGACGCAGGGCTGGTACAGATGTTGCCATGACCGCGTCCTGTGTAAGCTAGCTGAAATCCTTGAGAAACGCCGGCTGGAATCAAACAGGGCCAGCCACGCAACATCACAGCGGCTGATCCAGTTTGTGAGGCAAGGGGGTGAAGCTCAGAGTAGCAGCACAAAGGAGTGGTGAGTCGAGGTGAGTGGAACATAAGACCTGACCTGGGCCACCAGTTGAAGTTCCCACAAGAGATCACCACAACCTCCCTACAGCCACCTCTACTACGACAGTCATTATGGCTAAATTGACTGTTCCATGAGAGAAAAAAGGAAAAGTACACAGAGCTGACAGCTGTGTGCTCACAAGCAGGGTGGAGGGCATTCACCTATCCAATAGAAGTTGGTTGCGGAGGCTACAGTAGAACATCCACCCAGTGATTCCTGAAGTACTTTGAAATCACAGGCGCCAAGCTCAGGAAGTCTCTCAAAGACCTGCTGGAGAATGCAGAACAAGGGGACTTCTGGCTCTGGCTTTGAAGAAAGGACAAGGCATAGGGAAAGCAAGGATCCTAGGGACGGCTGCAGGTGTTGCTGCGCCAACACCTCGAGATGTTCTGGGATTAAAGGACCAAACAATCAGTGAAGGGTGGCTCCCGGCTGACGACCCTGCAGCTGGCGCAATGGCACCATATAAAAAGCTTCATGCAGAAATGCATAGCTCGTGGACCCTCTTGTGCTCACATCTTGTCCTGCTGTCCGGGGCAAGATATTTAGAAAATACAGACAATGGAAATGGAGGACAGCTACAAAATCTGTCAAGCAACAGATTTTCATAAAAATTTTATAAAATAAGACAAAGAATTTAATAAGGGAAAGAACAATCACTGTGGTCAAAATTATCATTTAACAAGCAAAGCATAAATCCTTGTTCTGTTTCTTTGTACCGTGGTCTGAACCATCATGGCTCGCTGATCTCTCAGTGTTTTGACAATGTCCAGCGGAAACACCGGCCGTCCCTCATCCAAAAGAGTTAGCGCCGTTTCCATGGTGATCAGAACACCTGTCCGTCCAATCCCAGCACTGAAAATGTAATTCACAACAAACACAGCATTCGGTGTATAGCAAACATGGGTACAGTAAGTGCTCGCAGTGTTCAATTAGAGTATAACCTGTGTGTGAGTATGTGCGTTACCTGCAGTGTACCATTAGTGGCTCTTCACCTTTCCTTCTCTCTCTGACTGAGCTGATGAACAGCAGGAAGTCTGAAGGGTCATCAGGTACACCATGGTCCGGCCACGCAACATACTGCAGGTGCGTGACTGCACGCTCCTCACCCCGCTAAGCACACACACACACACACGTACATACAGTGCAAAAACACACAAATTACAAAAAGAGAAAGGTAATGAGAGATAATTAAAGTACTGCATGACCACTAGTTAACAAAATAACCATGTAACCTCTGGGAAATACATCACCTACATGAGAAGAACACTGCAGTACTTTAGGCCCAAATGCTGATATAAGTCAGTGTGTAAGAAAACAAAAACCACAGAGGTTGTAGTGGAAAAACAGAGCAGGTGGGGGGAGCGACACTGAGATTAGGAAGTGAAGAGGGACACAGAGAGATGATAACAGAAAAACAGGTGGGGTGGAGAGATGATAGAGGAAAAGATCAGAGTTGGAAAAAAAAAAGTGAAGGCAGGGAGGAGAACGGCTGACTTTGGAGTTTATAATGGGCATGTGACTCCATGCAGGGATTAACTCGCTCCGCCAGAGGAACAGATGGGTCCACACAGCAGTATCTGTGTATGCATGTGTGTGTGTATTAATACTTCATGCCTCCTTGAGCATTATCTATTTATTTACCTGTTCGCTATTGGACATATGGAAAACAGCCCCTTTAATCCGATTATCTACCATAAAAAGTGTTTTAGACTCGATCAGATAAACTTCCCAGAAAGACTCGCATGCCAACATACCTGTCCACCCACACCTACACACAGGCGTGCCACAAAATTTTTTAATACGTACTAATGCACAAGCCTGCCCACACGGAAGTAGCTGTATGTTGGCTGCAGTTAGTCTGCCAGGAGTGGCTGCTGCCCATGGTGAGCTCTTTTATGTGACATATGGCACAAACATGGGACATGCCACTACAAACATACAAACAGAAAAGCTCCATGTTGTGTGACCATATTTCATGTGTTTATGAAATATGTCAACTATTTTTTTGAAGATCAACTGTTTGGCCTATATAACATTTAGGGAACAGTTTAAAAACATAAATCATCACAATGTCCCAAGGTGATGTCAATGTCTCTTTTTGTCTGACCATAACCAAGTCCAAAACCCCAAGATATTGAATTTACTTTAATATAAACACAAGGAAAAGCATCTAATTTTCACTTTTGACAATGTTAAACAAGAGAATGTTTAGATTTTGTACTTAATTATCAAAATAATTGCCGATTAATTCTCTGATTAAGTAGTTGACTAATTAATCGACTGATCGGTGCAGCTCTGTTTGCTACTGTACCTGTGTGTGCGTCAGAGTGAACTTTCGCGTCACGTACGCCAGGTTACACTCCTCTGAGTGACACTTCACCCGCATGTGCCCGTAATCCTTCACTTCTGGGGGGTGCGGCCAGTATTGGTGGCACTTGGTCTAAAAAGTGTATGACATCACGGACAAATTACATTACTTTTTACATGAGTCATCAGTCAGGACACAATTTATTACTTCTGCTATATCAGCTGTGCTCTGCTCTCATGAAATCAAACTCGTATTCCACAGCATGGTGCGTTCCATCTAGCAGTCTGACGAACAAGGGCAATTCATCAGGAGCAGGATGTGAACTGATTGTCATTTTATGTGTGTGCGTGCTTGCGTGTGTGCGCGCGATCCTCAAGTAGACAGAAACTCAGGGCACTTGACGAATATCAGGAAAATGATCAATTAATGAGATCATCTGGTTACCAAGCAACAGGCAAGCTGAGACAGCAACATCTTCATTCAACAAGACCTTGATATCTCGCCGCCTCTGTCTCCGTGAGATGACTTCACCCTTATCATTGGCATTCCAATCACTCTTTACATTTAGCTACTCTCTGCACGGCGAAACCCTGTAATTACTCACAACTGTGCCAACTGATTATTTTTGTGTGCAAACATCACCACCAAACCTTAAATTTATAGTAATCATGTATCGAATAAAACATGAAACAGCATAGAATATTTGAGATGTGTAATTTCAAGCAAATGTTTACTCATTTCCATCCCTCTGTGTGTGTGGCTGTTTACAGTATAGAAGTATGAACGTGTAAAAGTATGTATACCCGTCCCCTCTCTGTCAGAGTTGTAAGCATGATGATGGTGTGTGTCTCTTGCTCCCAAACAGTCTGCCAAAAGTGAGTGCAGGTCTGTGGCAATGGACCCTGAGCCGCAACATAACGTAAACATACACCAGACACTGGAGGCGCCACCTAAGAGACAGACAAATAAACACACACACATACACACGCACACACACACACCAAACAGAGGATGAATTTACATTCAATGCCAGACAGGGTGAAGACACACAACTTCATATTACTGATGTTCACCGTGACGTGGCTGGCATTGATGTAGTCCTCCTGGCCCTGGAGCACCACTCTGGTAGCATCATCTGAAAGGAGAGCAGGGCAGCAGCATGTGGGGGTCATAAGTGAGAGCCGTTCACGCACTGCAGGCTCAACCAATTAAATTTGAAGAAGAGGCAAATGGCAGGGCACAGACATAGAGATAGTCAGAATAAGCGGCACTTACAAGGCAGAACATCCTTGTATCGATTCTTGTCCATGTTCTCAGGGAGCCGAGCACAGTTTAGTGACAAACCAGGCTTCCTCCTGTATAAATTCTACAAATTACAAGCATGGAAACATACACACACACACATTCACATACACACACACACACACACACACACACACACACACACACACACACACACACACACACACACACACACACACACACAAACACACACAAACACAGACATGTGCATAAACACACAAAGAAACGTACACAAACAGAAACTACAGGTTCCAAGCCGGTCACGGCATCTTTGTTTTTGTGTCAGGAACAGAGTCTAAGTGTAGATTAGGGCCAACATCTGGCCCAAAAACAGCACTTAAAAGAATCATTATGATCCCCCTAATAACTGAGTGGTACAAACTAAATCCTGCTTAAAATAAAGACAAATACACCCATTTGGGTATTTTAGTTCTACATATAAATACACTGTAAAACCTGTCCACTGTTTAGCTCCCACCTGCATTTTAAATACCTCAAAATGGAAACTGAGTGTGCCAGACTGTATTCCTCTCTCCAGCTGTCTCATTGATTCCTCCAGTGTCGTGACCCGCTCTGACTTGCCAGGTGACTGCGCTTTGTCTCCCTGTGATTGGCCAGTGAGTGTTAGGGCAGGAGGTAACTGCAGCAGGGGTGCCACCCGGCCAGGACCTGGAATACAAGGACGGGTCAAGGCTGTAATTAATATTCATGGAAACATGACAGACAGAGTGCAATCTTGGATCACATGCTGCTTCAGCACTTTTCTCTTTCTGTCTGTCTCTCTCTCTCACCTTTACGTCTGATAAGCAAGGCCAGCTCTCTGGAGTGCGACTCTCTGCTGGCTCGTATGAACATGACAACCTGGTCGTGTGTGTGTTCAGATATGTCGCGACCATTGATGAGGACCACCAGGTCTCCCTCCAGGAGTTTGGGCTCACATCGACCTGCCTACAATCAACACATGGTCATTCAAAATCTGACAGATGTATTGGTATCTTTGTATAGGTCAGCCTATAGTTCTTCTACCTGAGATCACTGACATGACAACCAGAGAAATAAAAGAGAAATCAAAATAGTCGCCAATTAATTCTCTGTCGTGCAACTGATCAATTACTCTAGTAATCATTGCAGCTCTATATCAGTTCAGTACGTTTGGCTAAATATCTATCCATCAGCCCTTATTGTGCTTACATTTCGTCATGAAGCTATTTCGACACAACCTGGAGACATCAGACCGTCAAAACACAAACACATCTGAGTCCCTTCTTACCGGCGAGTCAGGTTTAACGTGGGATATGGCTAGAGGCATCTTCTGATCCACCCCGCCCTAGGAGGAGTAAGGAAATTGAGTGGAGGCCGCGTAGAGTAATGACAACACAAACACCGTATGTGTGAATGAAAAACAACATTAAACTTTGCCATGTGTGGTGAGCAAAAGAGACGTGGAGAGAATGTAAGAGAGAGAGAGAGACCCACTTTGACATTGAAGCCAAACTTGCCCTCATGATCAGGGGCAATACATATTAGCATCAGGTCACCGTCGCCGAGAGCGCCCTGCATAGACACAAGTACTTCAAATCGACACACACATGAACGTACATGAACGGATACACAGTAACACACTCATTTAGAGCCGATGATATGATAACAGACCTTGTCGTAGTGGTGTGAGCTTTCGTCCTCTCCTATACTGTCATCAGTTTGGGACAAAGCCTCATCTTGCCCTCTGTTATAAGTACCAGAAAGGCTGGAAGAGATGAAATGAGGAGATTTTTTCACTCTGATTTGTATCTTAATACATGACTATCATGTATGTGATAATAAAATAATCCTGACTATTCTCATAACTTAATCATTTTGTACCAATGTTTTACATAAATTCACACGTTAGTGTTGAATGATTTGGAGAAAATATTTATATATATTGCAATTTTTTTTCTTAATACCAATATTGCGCCTGTGATTTAAATGACAATTATTTCCGATAAATTAAAGCACAGGTACAGATTAGTGTTTCTTCTTTCTAGAATAAACCATCTTTGGAACCTTTTTGAACCTAGTGTAGCAAGGCACATGCTTGTTCAAATGCATGTCAACCAGACAACAGCTAGGAGTTTCTCACAAAACTCACAAAATTAACGTTAATTAGCTAAATCTAGGTAAATCTTGTGGCAACAGTTGTCATATCTTGTTTAAACAGTCACCAACTAAAACGTTCACCTCTTACATCTTGGTGAGATATTAGCCCTGTAATTTAAACCCTGTAATCACAGCTCTTCCTGGTCAAACACTGCACTAAATCCAACTGCAATTTCAACATAAAAACGATTAAACTCTCTCCCAACATACGCCCCGCCACCAAAGCCTGTCGAATCGAGAGAGAGAGAGAGACCCACTTTGACATTGAAGCCAAACTTGCCCTCATGATCAGGGGCAATACATATTAGCATCAGGTCACCGCCGAGAGCGCCCTGCATAGACACAAGTACTTCAAATCGACACACACATGAACGCATATGAACGGATACACAGTAACACACTCATTTAGAGCCGATGATATGATAACAGACCTTGTCGTAGTGGTGTGAGCTGGCCCTTCCTATACTGTCATCAGTTTGGGACAAAGCCTCATCTTGCCCTCTGTTATAAGTACCAGAAAGGCTGGAAGAGATGAAATGAGGAGATTTTTTCACTCTGATTTGTATCTTAATACATGACTATCATGTATGTGATAATAAAATAATCCTGACTATTCTCATAACTTAATCATTTTGTACCAATGTTTTACTTAAATCCACACGTTAGTGTTGAATGATTTGGAGAAAATATTTATATATATTGCAATTTTTTTTCTTAATACCAATATTGCGCCTGTGATTTAAATGACAATTATTTCCGATAAATTAAAGCACAGGTACAGATTAGTGTTTCTTCTTTCTAGAATAAACCATCTATGGAACCTTTTTGAACCTAGTGTAGCAAGGCACATGCTTGTTCAAAAGCATGTTAACCAGACAACAGCTAGAAGTTTCTCATAAAACTCACAAAATTAACGTTAATTAGCTAAATCTAGGTAAATCTTGTGGCAACAGTTGTCATATCTTGTTTAAACAGTCACCAACTAAAACGTTCACCTCTTACATCTTGGTGAGATATTAACCCTGTAATTTAAACCCTGTAATCACAGCTCTTCCTGGTCAAACACTGCACTAAATCCAACTGCAATTTCAACATAAAAACGATTAAACTCTCTCCCAACATACGCCCCGCCACCAAAGCCTGTCGAATCGAGAGAGAGAGAGAGAGAGAGAGAGAGAGAGAGAGAGATTGAGACTGTGCGTAGGAAGTAGAAAGACACCATATCTTTTGTAACTGATACTAACTGATGTGGTGAAGTGTCTCCCTCGCTGTCCTTGCTGCTGCTCACGGACGCCCTGTAAGTGTAGAAGACATCCTCCCCCTCTGACATGTCTTTCAGATCATTGGACAGCTCCACCGAAGATGGACGGGGTTTACGGATGCCGTGACGAACTCGAGGACTTCGCCTGCCAGAGAGACAAAACAACCGTTTTCAGGGTTTCTGCGAGGTTCACCAAGTTGAATTTAAGACTTTTTAAGACATTTTTAATAACACATAGAATGCAGGTTAGTAACAGATTCACGGCTATAACCGCCAAAGTATGAAAGATAAACCATTAGGGATGATAAGGTCTCGGAGTTTATTCACATTTTTAATCACATTTTTCTCAGTGCTTCCCATCAGTATGTAAAACAAATTATTATATATTATCAAATATGATTAAGTAATCGTTAAGCATGACATGGACCTGGATATGCAAAAAATAATTTGTTCCAGCTGTTTTTTTGTTAAAATCCCATAGAAAAACATTTTATATGACCAATTTGCCTACGGAAGAATAGAAAAAACTAAACATTTAAGACATTTGTAAATTAATTTAAAACTTTTTTCTAATAACTTTGAAGGCCAGGTGAGTATAAGAGGTCGTTAAATGACAAGACGTGATCTGAGATCAATAGAGGGAAAATGATGATGGATTTATTTCTGAGTGCAGCTGCGGCCTTTTAAAAAATCATAGCTGGGTTTTAAGGCTACAGGTCATACCAGTTTGGGGTGGTTGGGGGCGATCTGGAGGGCAGACTCTTGGTCTCCAGATGCTCTGACGAAATCGACCTCTGCAGGACTGGGTTCCACACCATCCCTCCCACCACTCGCTGGCACACTGGACCACTGCAATTTAAGAGGTGACAGACAGAAAATTTGAAAAAAAGTTCAGTATTCATGACAAGAAAATGTGAATACAAATGTACAGGTGGAGGCTCACCTCTCAGTTTTACTGTTGCTGAGGCCCAGGTGCTGTGTTATCAGCTTTGTGTAGGAGTGAACTGCGCTGTTGTTGTGTCTGGGGCTCCTGGCAGTCCGGCTGGAGCAGAAGAAGGAGTGATGATCCACACAGGACCTCCACAGGTTCTTACAGGTTTTGGGGCAGGGCAGAATCAGAGACACCTCACAGTCCCGGGTCTCCCCCTACAACATACAGACTTTAGGTTCTTTGTCATTTTTTTCAATTCATCATCTCTGTTGTGCAACTTAAGCTGCTCAGGTTGCATCTATACATTAAGCACTATTGCAACATTTGGCCTGGTATAATTACATGTAAGAATAACCAACTGCTAAATGTCACTCGCAGTTTTGGCAGGTATTAATGTTGTTTGTTGTTTTCCATCTTTCAGAAGCAGGATGAAGGTGTGGTTCTGTTGGACTGTTTATGAATGACTGACTACATGTCACACATAGTTTTGTTGCAAAATGAACACGTTGTGCATAAATCCCCAGGTCCCACACAAAAAAAAAACTTTTCTAATTTTAGCTATACAGACACACAGCTCAATATAAAAACAATCAAAATACATTGAACTGACTCCAAATTTTCAGTGGATTTACCAGCCAAGTGTGTGTACAGCAATTAAAAGCAAGCATTTATTCTTAGCAGATCTTTAAACTACTAAGAACAAACAACTGGTAGAGAGACTCACATGTTTGCGTTTCAGATGTATAAGAAAACGTTTCCTCTTAAATGAAATCTTGATTATATTCCCCCTGCATAAGGAGAATGCAATTACTTAGAGGCTCAGAAAATACAAGAACCAGCCAACTGATTAGCAGCATCATCACTCACCAGGGGAAAAAACTGGAGCAAATCATATTACAGAATATTGCAACACCACTTGAGGCCAAACCCACCATCAGAGGGGCATTGTTGATGTCCTGAGAGAGAGAGAGAGAGAGAGAGAGAGAGAGAGAGAGAGAGAGAGAGAGAGAGAGAGAGAGAGAGAGAGAGATGAGGGAATGATAACAAGTCTCATGCATGAGATGAATCAAAAGGATGCAGAGGAAGTTAAAATGGGGCATGATATAGTAATTGAACAACACTACCATGGCAGCATGCAGCTCCACTCCATACAACTCCAGCGTCCGTGCTGTGTTGAGGAAACACAACTCCGCCTCGCTCTGCTTCAGCCCCCTGGGAACATACACACAAACACACACACACACACACACACACACACACACACACACACACACACACACACACACACACACACACACACACACACACACACACACACACACAGTCAAATGCAACAACAGGAACCAACTGCACATAACAAAACCAGCTGTTTTTCAGTGGCAGCTAGATATAGTAAACTGAATTACTTGTGCTGTGGATGCAGATCCTCCACTTTACATAGAAAGTCTTCATCTTGGTCGGGGATAAAGTGGCACTTTGAGAGGTAGCCAGGAAGCATGGACGGACAGTGATCCCCCATCTCCGCTGCAGATGATGGAAAGAGATAGTGAGCATCGACGCAGAAACACATAACCAGATCCACAGCATACGCACCCACTGACACCTGGGGTGCTGTAAGAGAGCTGCTGCCCTTTGAGAGCATCCTCAACAGAAAAGATTACTCACACAGTTATTATTAAGTCATTAATCATTTGTTTCTGTAGAAAGACACGGGACTTACACTGGACAGCGTAAGAGGCCAACACTACAGCTGCATTCAGCGGGCACTGCAACCTGCAATCATACTCCATGATTACACATTGTAACAGCTCAACACAAACCGCGCACAAGGGGGCCGGAGGTTGAGTTTGGGCTTGTTTTTGTCTTTGCGTGTGTTACTAACCGTCCTTCTCTAATGTCACTCCGGATCTGGAGGAAGTACAAGTGCCTGCAGGGACAAGACAACAGGAACTTTACCATCCAGTGCCCTTGGTGTTTATGTCATGCAGAAATTTCTTTAATGTGTTTTTGACATATTGGTGTTGTAAGCCATGCTAAATGGATGATTCCATGTTACTGACCTGCGAGCGTTCACATCATCAAGATGACTGTACAGAGTTCGTTTTGTGAGAATTCAAATATTGTGCACTGACAATATAACACCATATCCATTAAATTACATCGAACAGCGGTATTTAGCTGATGCGAGGAATCCAAATTTGTTTTGCGTTCAGGCACTTTCGTGTTGTTAAGTGCGAAGACGGATACATCAGAGCTTTTAGAAAAATCTGCGTTTCCCAGTTGCAATTCCAACTTAGAAGTTGATGTGAGAGCTATGATCAAGTCGGAATTGTAAATTACAATATGACGTGAACGTGGCATCACAGCTTCACAGAGCTGCTTGTCTGACTTTCATTTAGAGCCGCTACTGTATTACAAAAACAGGAATTTATTTATTTGGCCTAGGAGTGTCCCGATCACTGATAGTGCACTAAAAAATGTCAAAAATAAAGAGACACCAACAAGTAAATCCTTCATTTTTATAAATAACCCCGGCGAAAAGGGCCTTTCTGTGTCATACAATTTCTCCAGATCAATACACAGTGATATATGGCCGCTCTATAACAGTGAAGCACACGCACTCACCTTGTCTGTTCATGCTGCAGAGAGTTGGGATCAGAGATGAAGAATCGTACTCTGAAGTTCAGATAAAAGGGAGATACAAGACCTGCAGAGAAATTTCACCTTGTCAAACATGACATACATCTATGGCTGTAAGTTCACCTCAATCTTCTACTGTCCCTCTTCTTCCTTACATCTCCTCTAAATGTATTTGATTAGAAAAGGTAATTCTAGGTAAAGACAGTGAGCTCTCTGGAGTCTGATACCTTTTATCTGCTTCTTCAAGGGTTTCTCAGGCTCCAACCATCTCTGAGTGAAAGAAATGCATTAAGTATAAGGGCTATCTGGGGCTAAAAAAGCATTTATGTAAGTATACCCTGTGGTTATCATCGTCTACACAGCAATCGGCGAGTGCAATGCATTTACAATCTCAGCCCAAATGTGCAGCAGATGAACAGTGAGCTCACGGGAGAGTGTGTGTTGGCTGTGATAGAGGCGATCGCTGTGCTGGATTCTCTGATCTGCAGACTGAAGAGCTGCCTTTCCTGCAGGCCCAGGTGGTCACATACTTGGTCCAACAGAACCACACCTTCATCCTGCTTCTGAAAGATGGAAACAACAAACAACATTATTACCAGCCAAAACTGTGAGTCACATTTAACAATTTGTTATTTGTACATGTAATTATACCAGGCCATATGTTGCAGTAGTGCTAAATGTATAGATAGGGCCAATTATTTAGCTTTTGTGTTTCAGGAAAATAATCAATAATGCATATATCCAGGTGAAAATCTATCTATCTGCAGCACAACACTCGCTGTAGTTTAACTATTCATTGTTTTATTAATCACTCTGAGGGATAACCAGCAGCTCATCTGCATTTTCTCCCCATATTTGTCTCGACTATCTCTTCCTGGAAGAGCATTCACATCACAAGAGGCTCATGTTTACCGTAAACTTGAGCAAATCGTGTGTTCTTGCGGCAGTAAACGCAATCATTTTTTTGTGTGTGGGCACAAAATCCGGGTGAAGATCAGTAATAAACTGGCCTTAACAAAAAGTGTAAATCCGCACAAAACAAAAACAATGAACCCTAACTAAAGACAAGGAACAAAGGAGCCGCATAAAGAGAGTAATGAAGAGTTTAATATTGGAATTTCTCCACACATTATGACCACAGCACTCTCCCTGCTCTCCCACTGCTCACATAAAAATTCTGCACAGCTGCTGTCCTAGAAAGCATTAGCGTGAGTATCTTTCTGCATGTGTGTGTACGCTTGTCGGGCTGCGCATGACACGATAGGCTGATGCTGTAAAAGGCTCCCAAGTGTGACAAGCTCTGTGAGCTGCAGGAGGTGAGCGTGTCCTTCAAACCAAGGTCAAAGTGTTGAACGAGAGATGTGGATCAAAGCGAATAGGAAAGAATAGTCTGCCACTATATCATGCACTGACATTACAATCATTAGCAGAGCACAGAGACAAATAGGAGCAACATATGATGTCCTCAACGACAGACAGGAAACAGTGTGCGTGTGTGTGTGCTTGTGTTTATGTGTGTTACGCACGCTGACTCTGAAGGTCTCGATGGTGCCGTCCAACAGCTGAACTAGGCAGAGCAGGTCCGGTTTTGGCATGTCTGTTACCACGGTAACTCTGCCTCCCTCTCAAGACAAACACCCTGCCCTTAGCTCGTCACTGAGAGGGGACCTGAAAACACACACACACACACACACAAACACACACACACACACACACACACACAAAGAAAAACACAGTGTCAGATGTTTCCAGGTTGTTGTCTTCCAATGAAAGCACCTCCCTCAGGATGACATTGTGTGGTGACTAATGTATGTGCTGGATGGAGCATCAGGCTGCAATGAGTAATGCACCATGAATGCGAAGGAGTGACTGCGTATGTGTGTGTTTGTGTAATTCCTTATTATTTGGCCTGGGTCTGAACATGTCCCTTCCCTCTCCCTGCTGCTCTCCCTCTGCATCTCTCCGCCTTTTCGCAGGCAGCTGAATGATAAGAATGTTAAACATTTTCAGAGTTGAACACGCCCATCTACAGCACTGCAACTGACCAGTATCGCATGAGCACAAACACACATGCGCTGCTAATGCCTGCGTGCACGTACGTGCTCAAAGCCAATAAGTTACCAAGAAATTGAGAGTATCTGTCTGTTGGTGCGTGCGTGTGTGTGTGTGTGAGCGTGAGCATCTGCATGCATCCAGGTGTCTGTGCGTACATGTGGCCTGTGCTGATTTCCGGGTGAACGATTAATGGATCCCGGGCGGCCTGTCTCACTCTGTTTCTGAAAGGACACACAGTGTTTGAGTTAATGTTTGAACACAGTGACACACTCTGAATACATTAAAACAGAGCTGGTCCCAGTTTGATGACAAGTTTTCCATAATAAACCTCTCACAGGCAGGCCTCTAATGAATTTACAAGTAAACGCTACATTTAAAACCAGATTTATCATGATGTGGAAGCTATGACTTCACTGGGTGTTTGGCATCTTGTATCCATTTTTGATACGTTCAGGTTTGTGCACACATAACAGTCACAGATGAGGAAATAAAGTTTTATTTTATCTTGTGATGATTTGAACACATATCAAGAGTATCCCGCCACAGGCTAATCTGTGCGAGTTCAAAGTGCACAGTGAGGGATATAGTACACCCACTTTAGATGGTAAAGCTCAGCTCGAAAGCCTCGTCTCTACTGCTTCCCCAAAAGTGTTCATTTAATGAATAACCAGGGCCTATCTCTGAGTATTAGGCCCATATTTTTTGTTCTCCGTCAGTCCCTGTCGATAACGAACTCTGCTGGGATCTCGCTGTACTTTGTGCCACGGCGCGAACAAGGAACCTGTTGACAACCTCAAGTTTTCTAAAACCTACACCCAAAAGGAGGAACACAGCACGGGCAAGCCTTCTTCCAGCCACGGAGGTCCTCGAAACTACAACTTGGCAAAGTGTATGGGTTTTTGTTTTTTGGATTTGATTGGGGGGGTGGTAGAGAAAGGGTTTAAAAGAGGAAAAAAAGAAGCGTCTACCTCAGTCGCCCCGCTTCGGAGACGGGTCATGCTCCTCGGACTGTCCGCTGTGAGAACCTCGGGACGGGGAGTGCCGGAGGAGCCAGGTATAGTTAGGTAAATATCCGGGACAAGTTTCTCATCCCTAGCTGCGCTGCCGACTCCGCGCGGCCCCGCCCCTCCGCCGCGCGGGCGCGCTCCCGGCGGGGTGGTGCGCGCTCCAGGGGGCGCGCCCGTAAAGCTGAGAAAGTACAAGCCAAAGAAGCAGTCAGACCCTCCGCTTCAGTGACGGTACCGATGCCATACCGAAACAATACTCCGTTACGAGTAAAAAAAAAAAAAAAATCTTGCACTGAAAATGTTAATGAAGTAAAATGAGTTAGGAGCATATTAGCAGGAAGATGTACTTCTTTAAGTATTCAAAATAAAAGTGCAGAAAATGGTCTGTGTGATTGTTACACTATTATAAAATGATTTAATTTCATTATTGTTACCCATGAATTAATGTGTAAGCAGCATTTTATTGTTGTAGTTAGTTAGAACTAACATAATGGTTATTGTTATTATTTTCTTTATTTTTATTCATTATTATAAGTTGTAGTAGTTTATCGTACGGTACCACTAGCGATATAGTTTGGTATAGAATTGCGCTAGTTTCAATTTATTTATTTATACTTTTTTTTTTCACTTTTATTTACTATTTATTTATTTATTTTCACGATGACAACTTGTCAACTATAGTCTCTGAAATCATAAACAATGGCAGAATATAACTGCAAAGAGAGCCAGGTATTCATTTTAAACCATTTTTACAGAGTTAAGACAAGGCAAGGTGCGACAGAAAATATTCAACCTAACCCAAAGAGACTATTAAAGTTTAAAAAATGTTTTCACCCGATTTGATTCTAGTATTACTCAAAGGCAGAGGTGTAACTAACCAATATTTTCATCCACAATCAATCTGTTGATTATTTTTTGACTTCATTACGCAGTTAGTCTAAAAACCCATCCAGAGGGCTATTTTTGTCCAACCAACGGTGCAAAAGACCCAAAGAAATTCAATGTATAATGATATTAAACTGGGAAAAGCAGCAAATCGTCACATTTGAGAAGCTGGAACCTGATTATTTTGAGCAGTTTTGTTCAATAAATGACTGAAACGATTAATCGATTTGACAAACTGCTTCATCTCTACTCGGAAGAAACTATTAAAGGGAGTCTTGAACCTGTTGTCTTCTCTTGGATGACCCCACCTCAAAGTCCATCAAAGAAGTTCATCAGCTTCAAATCGGGAGAAGATGAACAGAAATGCGGTGAGGAAAATTGTTTTCTGTGCCTTTCTGATGTTAAACTGGCGGGACTGGGGTTAAAGCAACTCACTGGCAGCACAAGGTTCCGGTTTTTGTCCATTTAGGCCACGTGAAAATAAAATAAAAATCCCCACGAAAAGAGGAGAAACAGAAAAGTCAGCCTTCGCGAGTTCCTCTGGTTTGTTGTCGCCATCTACAGGACAGACGAGGTACTACTGTTGCCATGTGTGTGCATTCAGCACAGGAACTCTGCTTTACATACTGTATTTAGACTGCTGCACAAGAGTATTAGTCAAACGCTGCTAATTACACCTATAATGACCTTTTTTTTTTTTTTTTACTGATCTGTAACACCCTGATGAAAGCGTCTTTATTTTTATAAAGTATTTTTCTTTTCTTTGATTATTGCCAGGACATTTTGCATGTTTTTGTAAGACAGCCAACAGTTGAGAGTTGATAGGAAAGGAGAAGACAGAGAAATGTTGCATGACAAAGGCAAAAAAAAGGTCCCAACCGGGTGGAAACTAGGGATCATACGTCTTTATTTTTTCTCCCGTATAGAACACACATATGTTTTAATTAGATCTCAAATTAATTTGCTATACTCAAAATCATGCTATTTTTAGGGGAGGTGTTTGTAGAAGCGTTCAGTTTTCTACCTCTCCTGCACAATCTTTTGTTTGCTTTAAATTACTGAATATCCGAGTGTATGTAGAGAAAAGTGTGTTTGTACATGTTATATGTCTTTGTGTACACATCATATCTTTTATAATAGTTGTTGTTTTTAACATGCAAACAAACAAACAAAATAAATAAAAAGTATACTATTTTTCTTTTTTTTAAATGTTTCCCTCATCCACTAAAAATAAAAAATACAATAAGCATTAGCCTACACTGATTCAAGAAACTGAGGTGTGTTTTAGCCACTGAACCTGGTCTGAAACCAAATTGTGTTGACCCTTTCCCTTTTTTTCAAAAAAGTTTCAGCATTTGACTTCAGATCTCAGATCAGAAGTATGAGTATGAGTTTTTTTTACAAAAGGTGAAAATGAGATGGGTGCTCGAATGAGATAATTAAGGAAGAGACATGGGTGATAGATGATGGAGGCTGATGTTGGTGCTATTTGAAACTGAGGCCAGAGGCTGCCAGGGGCTTTGGGAGCAATGATGAGATTCTGTGGGTGTACAGTTTGAATTTGGTTCAGGTCTTCATCCTGTTAGGCCTGTTACTGAGGCAGAGAACCCAGGGCTGTAGCACGTAAATCTGTGCCCCGTACAACCACTTTGCATACATCCATTATCACACCTGTACAAATAACCGAATCAAGTAAATGCATTAATCTGTAGTGGTTATTGTGTAATCAGTAAATGAAAGTCTGCACAGTCTGCACTAAATGAATGGTTTTCACTATGAGACTTTACAGCTTTATAAAACATTATTTCTGTCACATTTGTTGGTCTTCACTACATCCTGGGCTTAAGGCAAAGGTGGAAAACCAACTTATTCTGGCCTGCAGACACTGAAAAAGGTTTAGCCGAACTTTGATTTTTCTTCTTTCCTCTCCATTTAATAATTTCACAACACCTCAGATTTATCACATGAACCTCGGGAGGGGCCTGACCCCTAGGCATGGGAACCACTGGACTAAATTATCTAACTGTAGCCTGTATCCACTCAGCTACAACAGTAAAATGCTTCTTACACACACGTCTAATAATATCTTACATAGTAGTATATTAGTCACGGGGGCCAATCTTACACAGAATGAGTACTTTTACTTGTTGTTTTGTTTTATTACTGTGTTGTTACTTTTACTGAGTACTTCTTCCGCCGCTGGCTGATCTGAACCCTGTAAGACTGTTGAGATGTGTGCTTTGCGTCTAGCGTCACCTGTTGCATGCCTGCAAAACCAGCCATGACCAGTTCGCTTGCCGTCAGAGTGATGGGACAAGAGGCTGCA
Organism: Xiphias gladius; assembly: GCF_016859285.1. NCBI lineage: Eukaryota > Metazoa > Chordata > Actinopteri > Istiophoriformes > Xiphiidae > Xiphias > Xiphias gladius. The sequence goes on from NC_053421.1 coordinate 16,795,894, forward strand.
GTCTGAGGGGAGTCAGTTAGACTAGCAGAGACCGGTTCACTTTGGGGTGACAGGGGCTCTTGCCCCACCCCCTTGTCACCACTGTAACAGAGAGGAACCTCCCCCTGTTGCTGTCCAAGGATCAGCTTTCTGCAGCATTAACCAAGACACCCTGTACATACCAACTCTTCCCCGCACCCAGTAGCTCCAAATTTAGACACCATGACACAGGGACAAACCTAACGTTATTTCAGTATATGCACATCATGTCCCTTTCATCTGATTTGCACCCTCTTATTCTGATTTCACACTGTTTTCCTCTTCCACTTTTCTGTTGCTCATTTCCAGTTTAAGCCAATTCTTCCTGTTAAACTTTTGGTCTTATTTTATCTCGTGACAAAGCTCAGTCACTCCTTTAATCACCCATGTGTGTACATTATCTGCAACCTCGTTTTTTTTTACTAATGCATGACCCAAATTTTAACTCCACTCCATCTTCCTACGAAGAATTTGTTCACCACCAACTGTGCCAGACTCAAGATAGTTCCTCTTTCAATTTATACTTATTATGTAATCACTTGATGATATAAATTTGTTGTTATGTAGTTCAGTCCCCAACAGAACGACTTGGATTCCACAATGTCAGAAAAGACTGGAGTGTATGAACTGCTGTGATACAAAACATCAATTTACTAAAACAGTATGTGAAAGGCTGCAGGAGTTTGGTCATATATCACAAGCATAGAATTGGGTCTGCCATAGTGTGAACAGGCAGTGCCATTTATCAGGCGTGCACATGAGACAGGAAGACAGACGTACAGAGTTGTCATATGTTGGAATGGTGTCATGAATTTACGCATGTTGTATAGTTTCCATGACCCATGAACTATTCTTAGGTTCAAGAGGAACGAGTTGACTGTAAAACCGCTCTCATAAAAATTATGCTGACTTTTTGTGCATGCTGGTTTGTGTATGAAATGCCCCCAGAAGTGACATAAACCAGTCTGTGAATGGTCCCCCTTTTTAACTGTTGATTTATTATCTATTGTTCTACATGTAGGACCTATGGGCTAATACACAGACACACACATGCAAACACATTAATTCAGTACGTGTCCTACTATCAGTGTTGCCACCCACTCACAGACTCAGTGATGGCATGCAGTCCTCCCTCTGACCACCTGTGACTGGAATATGTGAGGAGAAACCCATACTCATAATAAAGAGGCCTACAAATACAGAAAGAAAGAAACAAGTGTGCGCTACAAAGCTATAAAACAAAGTTCCCTTGAAAAGAAAGTCAATTGGGTTACTTTGCCAGCCGCGTGGCCACAGGGCACTGTAAGCTCATGAGCACCCAGTTCCGCTTTTCACGAGGGAACATGAGTTCACTATGCTACCTTCACATGCCAGCAGCTCGTTTCCTCAAGAGCTGAAGTGTTTTACAACTTGCTGTGCATTCAGGGACCCCACTTTTAACCTTCCCACCCAATTCTTTTAGCTGCAAAAAAGAGATACATATTGTCATAGCCCAACCAAAAGAGTTAATTTTGCAGGGCTCTTACTGCCTATACCTATTTTGTCTTTCAAGCACTTATTGAGCTCCCAGTACATTTCAGACCTGCTCACTGACTACACTTCAGTCGTACCAAGGTCATCAGGTAGTGGTCTTCTAACTGTGCCTAAAGAAGTCCCACATCTGGCAATGGTCCTTTCTGTTCCTCTGGTCCTGCTCTCTGGAGATCTTTGTCGCCTGTGTCCTGTCTCTCAGAAGCAAGCTGAAAATGCCTCTGTTTGTCAGGCTATAAGGCACAATATGTGTGCATGTGTGAGTATCTGTCTGTAGTTCATGTCTGTGGGGTGGAAGTTGGTTTCTTACTGTCCGTAGGTACGTCTTTAGTATAGAATTGGATTTTTTTCATAAATACATAAACTATATCTCCCAAGAATAAAGATAAAGAAATAAATTGTGAATAAAGACAATACTTTAGGAGGGTGAGTGTATGCATGTGCATTTTAACGTAAAACACAATGGTTTATTTGTAATTAAATGTGCTATATAAACAGTATTACCTTTTCTTGCCCTAGCTTGCCATGTAAATGACTTGGTCAATCAACAGAGTTTAAAAGCTGTAATTAATGGATTTATTAATGGTTATGACCTAATTTACTAGTGCTTTATTGATCAGTTATAAGCCATTAGTAAGAACAACTTTTGGATTGCCAGATTGTGGAAGGTCCCCCTCCAGCGTGACACTTTGCTTGTCTTTCTAGTCAGCTCTTAAATTCATTAGGGAGACCCTTCTAATGGACTCTTTGACCACATATCTTCTGGAAAAGGGCTGCAGGACATCTGGACCCCAACCCATTTATAAACTGCTTATTTGCATTTACAACTGCAGACCTGATGGACTGAAGAATCTTTTATTAATGATTTATTAAGATTTGTAATTGCATGTGATCGACCAACTCTTTCTGATGGCTGATTAGAAATCGAGAAACTCAGGACCCTTTATTAATAACTTACTAGTGTTTATCGCTTCAAACCTGATGAATTATGAGAAAGTGTGGAACCCTAAGTACTTAATAACATTTAGAACTGCATTATCATTGATTAGAAACACGTAGCCATGTTATTACCAAACCATTTTGTGTAAACAGGGCACACTAATACATATGAGAGTCTTTAAACAACAGAATGCGAACTTAATAATGTAATAAAAACAGCTCTTAACAGCAACAATGACACATTTACTTTATTGTTCTCTCTACACTTGTACTGTTTTGTGTTTTGCATACATATAAGCAGCTATTCAAACTCTATGTGTAAGTTAATAAACCCTGCAGTTGCAAATGTTAATGAGCACTTTATAAATAGATTTTAGTCAAGATGTCCTTCAGCCCATCGTCCAGAAGGCAATGGGTTGAACAGTCCATTCGAGGGTGTCTACCTAATGAATCAAAGAGCTACATGTACTTGTATTGTTATTCATTTGGCAGACGCGTTTGTCCTGAGTGTTGACATAGAAATGAGGTACAGTCGAAGCCACAGTGGATCAGAGAGGAGTCTTTAAGAAACAGCAAATGACTCGACAGTAAGTCCCATTTTCCACCTGGCACAAGTGACACAAGGCTTGCAGCTGCACGAAGCAACATGTAAGTGCCAGAGCCATGACATTTCTTTAGGGGGGGTCCCTACAACATGGCAACCCGAAAGTTGTTCCCGTTAATGGCTTATAACTGATCTATAAAGCATCAGTAAAGGATTTACTAACCACTAATTAGACCCTTAATTACAGGTTTCTAACCCTTTATAAACCATGCTTTATGTGAAAGTGGTTCACGTTCCAAATTAACTCCCTTTGTTTCCCATTAGATGCTGATTCCTGCTGCCCTTGTTCTCCTCCCAGACTCAACTCAATGGCGAAAAAAGACTGTCCCAGATTCTGTCCCGGAGGCTGTCGTGGAAAACTGAATGATGCGAGGGGGTTAGGGAGCAGTTACGGTCGGCTACGAGCGCACAAATCACAATTACGACCTCCCCGAGGGGTACCTAAACGCCGCATTTGGCCCGCACTCTGAGGGTTTGACGTCAACGGTCTTTAACGGAGCAGCGGGGCAGTGACGGTGTGGGGCGAGTGGGGCGGCTCCGCTGCCGGACAGCCCGTCTTCGCAGGCGACCAGCTGTCCGCTCCGCCTTTAAATCTTCACCAAAAACCTCGCAGTCAGCCAGTCAGCCTTCGTCCAGATGACCGTGACTCAAGACCGGCCGATGACCTATGCCAAAATGAGAGGGCTTGTGTCGTTCTTCTCAGGTAAGGTTCGACCAACGTACCGTTAGCGTTGGTAAGTCATTAGCTTTTCTTTTTCTTTTTCTTTTTTTACGTTGGGTTAACCGTTAACTGTTAGCTAATGAATCATAGACATACGGTAAAAAGTAACGGTTAACAAAATGAGTATAAAAATATTATATTCAAGTAGTTTATTGAGGCTTACTCCCTTTAAATGTTTTTAAAAGGAAAACATAACCCAAATGTTTGTTAAAACAGTTCCATAACTTCATTAAAGTATGTCAAAGTCATTTAGCTGACCTACTTAGTAAATACAGCTGTTGAACTACTAATCCCCTATCTGTCTTACAGCTCTACTCAAGGGGAAGAAAGTTGGCTTCAGTGACTTCTTACACAAACTTCTTTCTAGTCAACAACTCTGCCAACAGTAAGTTCGAAAAAAAAAAATTCATGTGTAAAACTTTTTACTATGTGTTGAATTTCATGAAAAAAAAAACCCTCAAATTAACATATCCTTTTTTTTTCGACCTCCTGATTGAAGCTTGGACACCCAGAAAATCCTGCGGCGACAGAGCAGGCCCAGAAAAGAGAAGGAGGAGAAGAGCGCTGTGGTGAGTACAGAGAGGAGGTTTTGAAAAGACCGTGCAGAGTGTTGACAGGAGGTGAAACTAAATCTGACCTCCTGACCGTCCCTGTCCCTCTGTGTCTCTTCTCTCCTCAGAGCTCAGTGAACACAGAAACCCCTCAGTAAGTAATTTTTCCCCCTGACACCCAGAAATATTTCGTGACAGAGGAGAAGGTTTGCTTCACATTACAGAGCAGCTCTCTCCTTTTTTGAAAGTCTGTTGAGTAACACTTCAAAAATAGTCATAAAGAGGATATAATCTTTCTCTACTGAATGTATCAATGACTATTAATGCTTCACTGGTCCATAATAAGCTGTCACAAAAAAATAAAAGACATTTTATTTTATTTTACTTTTTGCGATATGCATATAGTATTATTATTTTTGACTTGATGATATGACCAGAAGGTAGGGAGGCTAAAGAGTCCATGGGATGGTCCCATACTTTAAGAGTATGCCTTATTAAGTGGTACTGTATGCTGCCTCTGTATTACAACGTATATCTGAGTGTTTTCTATTGCTGTATTAAACAGTATGAAGCCGTCAGACTTTGACTATCTCAAAGTTATCGGCAGAGGAAGCTTTGGAAAGGTAGGAATTTTCTGTCCTTGTACGTGTTTGTGTTTTTTCTCCTGAGTTTGGTTCTGGGACATTAAATGTCATACATCACACTTTTACAGGTTCTGCTCGCAATACATAGAAAACAAGGAGGCTACTATGCTGTGAAAGTGCTGCAGAAACAGCTGATTATCAAGAGGAAAGAGGTAATCTATCTCTATCTATCTAGCTATCTATCTATATATCTATCTATCTACTCACTGTATCTGCTGTGTCTCTGCAGCAGAGGCATGTGATGGTTGAGAGGAGTGTTCTGCTAAAGGGACTGCAACATCCATTCCTGGTGGGACTCCACTTCTCTTTCCAGACACCAAATACACTCTACTTTGTCCTGGACTACGTTAATGGAGGGGAGGTGTGTGTATGAAATCAACTTCTCTCAGTCAACTGCCTGATGGTTAAAAATTGAGGGAACGACTGTAACTCTTCCTTTGCCGACAACCATTACTTTTTATGGAAATCAAAATTCAAAAGAGACTGTCATTTGAATCAGAGTTAGAGTGAAGTTTACAAATCTCAATCACAAAATCAACAGAATTAGCCACATATTTCTTAAGCCTACATATAAAATTTAATTTTAAAGATTCTACAAGCAATTTTGAGACCAGCAGTCATCAAAACTGGGGTCATCAGGTTGTGACCACTCTCTCCATGGATCTGCTGTTGTGTTGAATCTAATTGTCATTTATGAAATCTGTGTATTTGACTGATTTCCTGTTGCCCTCAGCTCTTTTACCACCTTCAGAGAGAGGGGTCATTTCCTGAACCCAGATCTGCTTTCTACGCTGCAGAGATGGCCATGGCGCTGGGCTACCTCCACTCTCTTGACATTGTTTACAGGTACATGTACACATATATACATGAATATAGACAAGCCGCTGAAGAGACACTCACAAGTTTTCCTTAACTCACCGCTTGCTCACTTTCATTGCTCATGTTTGATTTAAACATGTTCGGCATGTTTAATTTATCTATGCAGGGAAATCCCAATGAAATGTTCACTTTGAGAGCACTGCATAGAAAATGCGATCACAAAAATACCACCAGCCACCAATGTCCTCCAGCAGCACATTAAAAAATAAAGAGTAAAGAAAAAGCAAATGTGAAGCAACAAGAACGTTTTGGAAGGAAGTCATAGACTAAACCAACTCTTTTGTCCGATCTGTTTCTCTGCCAGAGACCTCAAACCAGAGAACATCTTGCTGGACAGTGGAGGTCATGTGATGCTGACTGACTTTGGGCTTTGTAAAGAAGGTGTGGCCATAGGTGGGATTATGCATACATTCTGTGGGACTCCTGAGTACCTCGCTCCAGAGGTGCTACAAGGCCACCCGTATAGTCCAGCAGTGGACTGGTGGGGGCTTGGCACTGTGCTTTTTGAGATGCTCTATGGACTGGTAAGTAAAGGTGTAATAATCCTTTTCCTTTTCATCATCTCACCTTCCTCAGTATCTTCAGTTTACTCCATCTCCCTGCTCTCCCTCTCAGCCTCCATTTTACAACCGCAGTAAAGCAGAGATGTTTGAGAATATACTTCATGCTCCTCTGCAGCTGCATAGTGGGGTGTCTCAGGCTGCACGCTCACTGTTAGAGGGCTTGCTGGAGAGGGATGTCTCCAAACGCTTAGGGGGGAGCTGTGACCTTGTAAGTGCCCACACAAAACAGAGAGACAAACTGTGATGAACCTAAACACGCATAACCACAGAGGGTCTAATTTTGTTTCATCTACAGGTGGAGTTACAGGAACACCCCTTCTTTGCCTCGATCAACTGGGATGACCTCCTCTCCAGGAAAGTCACACCACCGTTCATCCCAAAAGTGGTACGAGTGATTCAGAAATGAGTGGAGAGCAATATTGTTTCTAATCAGTGCACAGTGTATCTGAGTGTAAGTTTATTCCTCTCTCTGCTCCAGAATGGTCCCTGTGATATCAGCCAGATCGACCCAGAGTTTACGCTACAACCTGTTCCTGCTTCCGTGAATGAGCGGTGCCAGGCGGGCGGCGCCAGCGAGGCCTTCCCAGGATTCTCCTTCATGAACCCAGCAGAGTACATGGCAGTACAGCCGCTTTAATAACAACACCAAATCCTCGGGGAGCATGCTCAAATATTTATTTTTTAGTTCATAAATTATTAAGTTAAAGTCCATTTTTAAAAACTTGGGCAAAAAGTTCTTACATTAATGCTGCAATACACTATATGTTTCATTGGTTACACTTAACTAATTGATATGTATGTATATTTTTATTACTGTTATTTTAAGTATTGGTATCAGTTCAGAATGTGAAATAGGCTGGTCACTATTTCACAAGTCCTCGCTACCTTAATGTGTACAGGGATGAAACAATAAACACTTTATTCAAAGCAGTTTTATTGTTCAACACTTGACATTTTTATCTTAAATATTCAGCAAACATGTATTGCAACATTCTCATTCAGCTATTACATTCACAGCTTACAAAGGTACTGAAAATACTTCATGGGCCGCCTTAAAATCCTGCATAGTGACAGAGGCATTGTGCATCAAAAGCAAAATACAGGCACATTTCCCTGTGGCGTTTATATGAAAACAAAAGGATGCCATCCTATTGACAACCCTTAAACACAAATTGGACACAGCTTGGACTTTATGTGTGATGTTAAGGAGTCTTTTTTTTTTACTGTCAAAAAGCCTATTATCGAAGGAGAATCTACTGTGTGTCTTCAAGAAGAGAATATCTGGTCTGATCCTTTCTTACCCACTTCACAAGACTGTTTATGAAACAGCTTATTCACAGTTACTTTTCTCCCTGTCAGTAGATGCTGAAGGAGGCGTAGATCTGGTCACTCTGGCAGGTGAAATAAGCTGAAATCAACTGACCATTGCAGATCATCAGAAACAAGCCGCTACCTATGGGACAACAAAAAGGTAGAGCATTACTCAGCTCACAAAGTTGGACACAATAACTTAAAGTGCCAGTCGTTTCTTTTTTATTACCTAAAGCCAGCCACCACTGCCACACCATGGGAAACTCCAACATCACTGCAACACGGAAACAAAATGTGCAGTTTAACCAAACACTCCATGATTTGTGTGAGTAACCTGGGCAGATACATTGTTAGATTTCTGCTCACCAAGGCTGGTGATCAATACGTGCACAAGTGTGACAGTGAGGGCGTAGTCCCACACCCGCCTCCTAACCACTGCAGCAAAAAAAAGGCCACTGCAAAAGTAGGTGAGCTCCAAGGACAGGAGGTTCACTGAGGGAGACCAATAGAGCAAGAAAAAGCGTTATCTATACAAAGTTCACACTCATTGGTGATCACGTTGGCTGCACTAAGTATACTCACCCAAGTATTTGGAGTTGGATTCAGCAGGTTTGGTCTTAAAGTCAAATGGAATCAGTCCATCAAAATGATCCAACCTAAATGAGAAGAAATGACTGTACTTGGTGCAGGTCAAAAATTTAATGAAGGTGCAATTAGTGTTAAATGTATCGCAGCTCTTGTATTATCTACCTTGCATCAGGTAAAGGGAGTCTCCATGCATAGGCCACAGGATGTGGAAAAGGTAATGTGAACACTCATGAAAGAGAACTTTAATTTTGAGATAACTCAATCTTTCTATGTGGAAAACACCAGAGCTGTTTTTAAGTCTTTTGGATCACTGCCCCGCAGAGGTGGCTCCATGGCTAGATTAACCTGGTAATGGGGCCCTGACGCAAAAATAAGATGTTGGGCTCCTATTGACCCTCTGTTCTGCTCTGTGTGCACTGTGTATGTATCGCGTCACCTCCAAAAATCCATTAGGTCCAAACTGCAGACCACACACCACTTTATGTTTCATGAACAGATCCAGTAAAAACAGTACTACCTTACCTGGTTTTCGTTTGTTATTATTTTCTTAAATGGTTTTATTTAGGAATATTCATCTTGTGAGGACAACAATAAATAAAGTTAATATAAGTTTCTAAAAGTTTTATTTTGATAGAAGAACCCTCTACAAAAGGGCGTCACAATGAAGTAAAGATGCAGGAAACATGTTAAAAAAAAAACACGACCAGTTCTGTTGATACTGTGTTTTTAGGGTACATATTCCAAAATTTAGAAAACAAAATTGCAATAAATTCATTTCTGACACACTTATTTATGTGCAGTGAACCTGGAGCTCTTGGGATCAGGACCCCTGAGGGTCTGGAGATAATATCCTCATCACATTAGGTTTCTTGCATTAGATAGTTTCAATGTGTGTGCTGTTTGTCATTGCAGAGTCTGGTATATGTAATAAATTTTGAGACAGTTCTCCTTTATTTATTGAATAACTATGCAGTTATTTTTGACTGATGCACTTGGAATTTGGTTACGGATATTTCGGCCTTTTTGGAACTCTATTACTTGGCTCAAGATGCTTAAAGTTAGGATTTCCAGACCGCCTATATATGGGAAGCAGTGGTGGAGAAAGTAATCATATTATTTACTTAAGTAAAAGTATCAATATTACACTGTAATAATACTGTATTGCCAGTGAAATTCTTGCATTGAAAGTGGTACTTAACTAAAAGCATGTAAGTATAATCAATAAATTATAATAAAAGGTTTGACCCAGGAGTGAAACACTATAACATACTGTTAGATTGTTACTGCTGATCCATAAATGTGTAAGTAGCTGTAGATGTAGCTAAAAAGTAGTAGTAAAATAAAGCGTTACTGCTCATTTTTACTACTTGGCATACTGTTGTTCAATCTATATAACTATGATTTATATTCTCATCAAACTGTATAGTTTGTATGAAAATTATATGGTAAGGAAACTAGTAACTAACAACGACTGTGTTTATCATCCTTCATTGGCCACACTCTTGACGATTATGGGAGACTTATGGTTAAGGACAGGTTGGGTGCAGGGGTTCACACCTGAAGGCACCGAAGCACACACTCCCAATCATGTAGAAAAGAGAGTAAAATATGAGCAGACACAGCAGCAGGTTGAGGAGTACGGTCTGTGGGATTGAGACAGAGAAGGAGTCATTATTTCACAGCACAGTATCTAATCGGCCCTGGTGGGCAACACCACGTATTTTTCAGGTAAAGCAACATTGCCAAACACTAACCTGGAGCTGTGTGCAGCCTTACATACAGTATTATAAGGCTATGGGGGGGGGGGTCTGCGATGTAGTGTAAGCAGGCAGATAGCGACTCTTATCTGCTGCAAAAAAAAAAAAAAACCGACTTGCTGCATACAGTTGTGATTATAATAAATGACAATCATAGATCTGTATGTTATTAAAAAAAAACAGCCCTCAGACATAACACTAGCCTGTCATATCCTCGTCATTATTTTATCGCACATGATTTCCCCACGGTCGGTCCCGACTGACAGACTGAGAGTCCACAGAGACGCCCGATGCAGGTTAAAATCACGGTATATCATCTTGCCCCCTTACCTTCGAGTCGACCGCTTTGCCTTTGAATGCCATCTCATGGTTTGTACTTGAGGTTATATTACCAAATAATCCAGGCTGCAGTAGACAGCACGACCCCGTTAATCCGCCAGAAACTGGACTTCTCCTGCCATCTAGCGACAATCGCAGGACACGAACCAGCGCCGCAGCTTTGACAGCCGAGTCTGAACTCGTTTCACCTCGTATCAGGGCGGCCTTTGTTGACTGAAATAAAGACTTTTCTCAACATCTACCTGTTTGCAAGCCACCGAATACATAGTCATGGACAATGTGGCAATTTTATGCTTCCGGTACTGTCTATTTTCAGGGAAATTAGGGCGAAGACGGCGAGATCTGTATCCTATTATTACCGGACGAACCATAGCCGCCCAATGTGGGAGGGATTGAATACTGCAGGTTAGCTGGAGATAATTTGGTTGAACATGAGCATGTGGACCACCAGCGACCCAAGAAACACTCCAGATTCACCAGACAAGGAATAAGTTCCCTATAGAAATTCCGTGACTGACTTTAAATGGATTAGCAGTCACAGTAAAATCATAAACCACACATCAAGTAGCCTTGAAGTGTCATAAGAGGTGGTACCATAGCACACGGTGCAGTGGCTTCTTGGTTGATGAATTTCAGCCAAAATCCAACCCTGTTGGCGTATTTTAGCATATTAGACGTAGTGTTTCGCTAATGTTAGATTAGGAATGTGTGTATGTGCGTATTTGTCGTGTCCGACTTCATTTAACGTTGCTGGTGGTTTTTTCACATTAGCCCACATAACTGTGGATGTGTTGGAAGAGTCGAGCCGGTCCAGACTCTTGTGTAGCGACGTATTCGGATGATTTTGGTCGGAAATGGCACTTCGGGTGATTTTACAGGGCTGAGTATTTAATCCTACACTTAGCAGCGGCGTGTACAAACTGATTATCGCCTGTGCTCGAATGGTGTGCATATAAACTGGCCATCAAACGATCGCAGGGGGTTTTAAACCAGGGAGAAAACAGCCGGTTTGCACACGGATGAACCGACCGCTCCTGGACGTTAATGGGAGACACTGCGGTCCCTGCGCTCCGCTGATACACAGTCTCACTTCTTTGAGGGGTGGTGGTTCTGAGGCTGTTAGGGGCAAAGGGTGAAACATGAACCCCGGTAGTATTCGTTATATCGGCAGTGAACTGAGTTTTGGGCGTGTTATGAGTGCACACAGGCCTGGTATTGACCACCGATACTGAACTGAACTTTTCCGAGACCCAAAGTTGTCAGGCAGCGCATCTTACACGCATGCGCATCCCTCTTCTATCCAGCTCTAAATAAGAGTTAAAACAGAAACGAGGTGAGTTCCACATTTTTAAACAATACGGGCGTTAATACTCATTTGTTGCCCTTAACAGTGGCAAAATTTGAAAAACCGACCTTCGTTTTGCTAATTGGGGTTAGTTCACATTAATTCCACTCTGATTTAAAACGGCGAGAATAAATCGTTTTTTTCAAGTTTCTATTGAAGAAATTAGTCAAGCAACAATGTTGAAGCTCGTAACAGGAGCGTCGTGTTATTGCGAGTGTGTGCGATGTTATGCGAAATATTTGCGTTTGACAAAATGCGTTTTCCTATTGTTATTAACCGGGAAACTTATTTATTACAGATTGTCCTTAGCTGGCTGCATCCAGTCACAATGCTACGGCTAGCCGTGTAGCTATCCTCCGTTCAGCTGGACGGAGTGGAGCTAGCTGACTGTTAGCTTCATGTCAGCGCTAGCTAGCAACCTGGGCTGACATTCCGTGACAAGGGGAAAGTGAAGAAAATACCCAGAGTGAAGGAAAACACAAAGTCAGGAAATTACACAGCACGCATTTGCTTTTGTTCGATGCGTAGAGGCTTTGCACGATTTGTTTAAATTGGTAACTTGAGTAATTTACATAGTTTAAACGTGTTAGTGGCCTCTTCCTATGCTCCGCCATTTTGTATAAGACGAATGCTAATCATGGGCGCTCTTACATACACTTTATTTATGGCCAGAATAAAACTGAGGTATGAAGTGCAAAGTCAAACTTAATCAAGATCCATTAGCTTGTGCTGTTGTTTACTTTTCACATGGTTATGACCACCGTGCAAACATAAAATACCACCTTAATTCAGTGTTGAACATGCGTCAACAGTAAAACGTTATATCGTAATATTAGTCGGATTAAAACGTTTTTAAGTTTGGCCAGTCAGTGCAGAAAACAGTGTTCTCCTTAAATTTGATAAACAAAATACCTTCTCCCTTGTTCATGACCAGGCAAACAGCCGGTTTTAGGAGATACTGTTAAAACAAGGAAAAGATGAACTTATGTGGTTAAGTTAAAGTTGAGACATCTTTCCTCATGTTTGTGAATGATCTTGATGAAGGTTCACCCTAATGAGGCCGTTTGTGCACGTATTTCACCGCTAGTTGACCAGCAAAACAATATTATTATTGACTGTTTTGTCTGAAATCGAAGTGCATGGTGTACCCTGCAAGCCAGCACACAGTCGCCATCTGGCGGTGATGCTGCGTGTTGCTGTTTACAAGTGCAGGTAGAAAATTCATTTGTAGTTGGAAGCATAGCGTTGGTAAACAGCACGGGGGATGATATGTCACTGGGGATTATCACACACAGTCAACACAATAGACAAATATAATGACATAAAGTCATAAGTGTGGACTGACCCTATTTATTCCACTTGCATTATATCTATTGAGCATTTATGATGTTTTTGTGTCAATATATGACAGTGTCTTTGATCTGACTCTTATGTTCTCGCAGGTTAGGGGATATTAGAGGAGTGGGAATGACTGACACTCCACCCAGTGATGGCCCCTCCCAGGGAGCGGACTTTGACATGATGGCTGCTCTGGACTGGAAGGATGGTATCGCCACGCTGCCAGGCAGCGACATCAGGGTATATGAGAGATCTGTTTGTGTTCTTGTCCAAGATCATCCTTCACTTTCTAAATGTTTGTTTACATGTCTCTGATTACACTCAGATTTGTAACGGCAGGCCTTCCCGCAGTGTTTTATAGTAGAAGTGGGCCACCTTGCTTGAAATAAACACCACCTCTGCAAGCATCATAGACGATTAACACATTTTTAAAAGATAAAACGTAAACCTTCAGGGGAAAAAGAGGAGAAATGACAAAGTTAAGTAGTGTGGCTATTGGTAAGACTGTCATTTGGAGACAAGCTGAATAAGAATGGTATCATCAGAATCATCATCACCTCGGCCCACCAGTTTCCGAGGAAACGCTGATGAGCATTTCTGTTTTTTGTCCTTGTGTCTTTCAGTTCCGCATGACAGAGTTTGGGACTCTTGAGATTGTCACAGACCTAGAGGTCAAAGGCCAGGAGGCAGAGCCTAACCGTGAGACCTTGGACCCAGCTCAATCTCACACTCCCACCCCTCCTCCAGAGGGCCAGTCACAGACCGGCATAGCCAAAGCTCCAGCCAATCAGAGCCAGCCAGGATCTTCTCATGGTAAAGGTATGACAGCACATTTTTAACCCTTACTATACCGTTATTATAAAGAAGAACAGTGTTTATTTTTAATGATCTACCCATGTTTTGTACAGTGAACAGCCTCAGTTTCAGCCCCTTTTTTCTTCTTCTCTGTCCTCTAGCTCCTGGTCCTGTACCACTCTCCTTAGAAGAGGGCCCCAGCGTGGAAGTTGGTCCCAGTGTTGAAGTTGGCTCTAGTGCCGACATGGGGCCAAATGGGGAGCCGTCAAGGTGCCGTGCCTGTGGTGGCCGTGTTTCCCAGGATGCCCTCTTTCAGGGCAAATTCTGTAGCTCCATTTGTGCACAGCCCTCCAGTGGCAGGTAAAATCACACACTTTGAATTCTCTAACACCTCTTTCTTGTCCTTCAGATAATTTTGTTTTTTTCTTCTAATTAGTCATGAGCCAAATCAGTCTTTTTTTATTTTATTTTTTTAAAGATCGTCTCCAGGGGAAGCACGGGAGAGTCAGGCAGTTGAAGGGGAGAGGCTTGGTAAACGTGTGCGCAAAAAGAGGAAGATCTACATGGATTCTGGTGACGAAGAGGAAGACAACCAAGAGGAACCAGAGGTGAGGAGGATACTCTTAGCATTTGTGACTAGTGTTGTTAACTTCCAGAGCTACTGGCCACTCAGGTGTTTAGAACCGTTTTGCAAACAAAATATCATCCTCTGGAAATTTTCCATTCTTATCGTACATCTTTAAGTTGAGAAAACACACAGGAAGGGTGAAGGAAAAAAAGTTGATGGCACTGATTATTGACACGTTTCTTTCATTTCACCTTTTGTAGGAAAAGGCCAAGACTACCAAAGGCAGGAGAGGTGCCAAAATTGCTAAACTGGGTATGTTAGACTGCTGCCACTCTAAGAGGAAGGAGGGATGGAGAGAGTTGCTTTCCTGTCTCACAGTGTCTCTACATCCTATGAAATTGTTTAAATGTCTGACATTGATACCTAAATTCAAGGCCTTAAAGGGTCTTGGACAGAATTAAAAACAATATTTCTTAAATTCAGTTCATTGGTCTTAAAATGTTGCAGTTTATTGTTGTAATTTATTGTTGCACTGTTCTTCTGGTGAGTAATTAAACCAGTGTTGAAGACTGTCATCTCATATATCACCAGTAAACCAGTTTTATTTTCAAATATTGTAGCATAGATGAAAATCTGTCTTATTTTCTAATTGTGATTTAAAATGTATTAACTCTAATTTAACCCTGTGTCTGTAAGTGTGACAGTAGACAAGAATGAATGAGAGCTGATATACATTGGGTTAGGTGCTATGTATTAATATTTCTGTGCATTTTCACATGTACACGAAATACATAGTTATAAATTAAAACTTTTTTTTTCAATTATCTGGTGAACCCTCATGCCACGATTTAAGAAGGGCTGATCTGAATAAAATAATCCTTTTAAACTGGGTGAAGAGGTATATAATGTATGCATAATGTTTTATTGCCCATCCTCAGTGACTGCCCCTCCCAATAAGAAGCGTGCATGGAGTTGGCCTGCTTACCTTGAAGAGGAGAGGGCCATTGCTGCTCCTGTTAAACTATTCAAAGAGGTATAATTCTCCATATACACCTTCCGCCTTAATGTTGTCTAGTATAACCACATGTTTTTGTTTTTGTTCATCTGGTGTCTGTTAAACTGAACTGTGCTGCGATGTACATTTCTCTCGCAGCATCAGTCGTTTCCCCAAAGCAGGAATAGTTTTAAGGTGGGGATGAAGCTGGAAGGACTGGACCCATCTCATCCGTCTCTGTTCTGTGTGCTCACTGTCGCAGAGGTACGGGTGATAATGTTTGTATATGGCTTTGATTCAGCCGAAGACTATGTATGTCTTTATCCTTGTCTTTGTTATTTGTCCTGAATATATGCCTGGTGTCTTTTTGCCTCTCAGATCCAGGGTTACAGAGTAAGGCTTCATTTTGATGGTTACCCAGAATGCTATGACTTCTGGGCCAACGCTGACTCGTGGGATTTGAAACCAGCTGGCTGGTGTGAGAAGAACGGACACAAGTTATTGTTGCCTAAAGGTAGATGCAAAATCGCTGACCAAACACAGCGTATCTGTGAATTTACAAATAAACATATCACTGGATATGAAACATTTTTTGTAAATATTAGTGGCAACCTTCTTGACTAAGTCTGTCTTGTAGGTTGTAAGGATGGAGAGTTTAACTGGAGCATGTATGTGAAGAACTGTAGGGGTCAACTGGCCCCAAAACACCTTTTCAAAAGCCTCAACACAGTGAGTATCAACCACACAATCGTACTCTCTGAAGCCATCGGATCGTTATTTAATTCAGGGACTTTATATGCAATGTGTATACACAGGCTAAATGTTTATATTTTAATATTTTTCTTTCAGTCTGTGACTCCGTCTGGATTTAGAGCAGGGATGAAGCTGGAGGCGGTCGACAGGAAGAACCCTTCATTGATCTGTGTAGCAACCATTGCTGCTGTTGTCGATAACCGCCTGCTCATTCACTTTGACAATTGGGATGACACATATGATTACTGGTGAGCGTCTGGTTTAAGACTGAAAGAACGGGGATGATCCAAAGATGCTCCGTAGTCCACTAGGAGGTAGCTTGAAATCTAGTGAAATCCGCGGTAGTAAAACGTCTACACGGCTTCTCTATTATGCTGATGTAGTGTGGGAAGACAGAGTATGAAAAGATACTGGAAATACATGTGATAAGGTTTTCGAAAAGTTTGGAAATTAAACAAAACTGGTAAACTGGACAGATAGTGGACACATTTACATACACTGTGTTCACCTGTGTATTGTTATGTGTTAAGGTGTGATGCCAGCAGTCCATACATTCATCCTGTGGGGTACTGTGAAGAGGCTGAGCTAACTCTGACCACTCCAGCTGGTAAGACACAGACCAAGACACATGTGGGTCAGTATAAACTACTTTAATATACTATAGGGCCCAGCTAATGTAGGAGCTAATGTTATCAGAGATATATGCTAATTAAGAATTTGATTCTGCTGATAAAGCTGATTTTTTTTTTTTTTTTGCCATAGATGTATTTTTCTATAGAAAGTAATTTACGCTTTTCTGATATTTTTTCCAAATTTTGTTACTGCTGTAAGAAAGAATAACACAAAACTCTTAAGTAAATATGTTCAAGCTAATTTTACAGTACAGTAATGGTGAAATGCATGTGGATACCCAGATTCTCTAATTTTTGATATACCATAATAGTGTCTGTGTTAATGTGTGGACTGTCTTGAGTGATTGATGCAGCTAAGGAGTCTTTATTTCATCTCCTTAGAATATAAGCAACCGAAGAGTTTCTCATGGGAGAAATACCTGGAAGAGACAGGAACACAGGCTGCTCCTGCTCGGGCTTTCAAACCCGTAGGATTTACGCACACAATTATACTAGTACACAAAGATTTATAGTACTGTATGTACTGCATTAGCCTGTATAAAGTCCTTATATTTATTATGCTCTGTGTTTGCAGCGACCTCCACATGGATTCCAGATTGGGATGAAAGTGGAAGCTGTCGATAAGAGGAACCCCATGCTCATCCGCGTTGTAACCATTGCAGACACAGAGGACCACCGGTTGAAGGTACGGCATGTCTCCTCGCCAAGATGTTCTTTGACTCGACTCTGCACTCAGATTGTGTGTAATTTGCTGTCTTCCCTTTTTTTCTCCTTTAGCTCCATTTTGATGGCTGGAGTTCAGAGTATGACTACTGGGTGGAGACAGACTGCCCCGATCTGCACCCTGTAGGGTGGTGTCAGAAAACTGGACACCCACTACAGTACCCTAACGGTGAGAGACACTTTGGCTCTCCCCGTCTGTCCTGCCTGGTATTCAGTGAGGGCAGTTGAGTTTTCTTAGGAGAGGGATCAAAAATTGTAATTTCAACAAATGAGCCAGCTGAGTTTGTCTCTGCCTTCATAAACGTCTTTGTGTGGTGGGAGGAATCTGTATCGAATTCAAAAAAGAAATGGACTTGTAGTTGTTTCCATAGCTGTATTAACACTTCCTAGTGTGTGTGTGTGTGTGTGTGTGTGTGTGTTTGTGTCTGTGTTTCAGGGTCCAGTGATTTATTGACTGCCCCAGGACAAGGATGTCCTACCCCAGGGTGCAACGGGGTTGGCCACATCAGAGGACCTCGCTACGGGACCCACTACACGTTAGTAGCATATACTCAGTTTTGTGCTTTCACAGTCTGTCTTCTTTTCCTCTCTTACTCTGTTTCATAATACTACTCCATTTATCATTTCATGGCATAAAAATATTTTCACCCCACCCCCCTTTTATCCCGGTGAATTTACTACTGTTACCTAACACACCTTGCTGCAGTCCTACTCTTAAAATCATTTTCATTAATAAATTGTAATTTAAATCCTCCACTTTTGAAAGTGATGTCTGAAAAATCCAAATTTTCTACGTTTTATTTCAGCTTCTGCATATCCTATCAGTATTGTTATAACAGCGCTTTACTGAGAATTATTTTCAAATGGTTAAAATTTCATGTCTTCATGTTTTATCAATGTCTCAGGACTATGTATGTAATAAGTATAAAAGTAGAAGAAAGAGTGTAAGTGTTCTTAAATGTCATTTGTACTTGAGTGGGCTGCCGGCAGCGTAAATGTGTTGCGCGTGTGTATGTGTGTCGGAGATTTGAATCTTTAAGGTTAAGGTGTTTTTTTGTAGCTGCTTTTCCTTCCTGATTGTTGTAACCCGTTAAATTGTTTCATTCACAGTTATGAAATTACTGTTTCTGAAATGTTCACTTTATGTATGGGTTAAGTTTGTGTGTCTTGGTGTTTGCAGTCAGGTGAGCTGTCCTTATTCTGAGATGAATCTGAACAAGGAGGGCTTGCTGCCAGATCGCCTCAGCGGAGAACGACCTCTCACCCTCAGTGGACTTCATCCTCGTGGGCGACGCCCCGATCCTCACACGAACACTTCGACTCAGACCTCTTCACCGCCCGAGCATCTTGAAGGAGCCGAGGACTCCCACAACAGGTTTGCTGCTGAACACATACGAGGCTGACTAATACTCCCAGGAGGACTCCTATTAGTGTTTTGCATGCAACTCTATCCTGTGGTCGGTACCTGAGAGCGGGTTATCTGTGTTGCTAGGAAACCAGTGGCAGTGGATGCTGAGCGTTTAGGGCGCAATAGCCAGACTGAGCCACCAGGTGGAGTCAGTGAGCAGAGCCACAATGGAACAAGGCCTAAACGGTACCAGTCATGAAACCATCACACCAAACTGTGCTGCTGAAGTTCAGTGCAGAGGATGTTGCCGAGTATTAACTACTAACTTCTAACTTGTATGTTAATGTCCTCTCCAGGACTGCTCCAGTTCCCAAATACCTGAAAATGCACTATGTTAAAGAGGAGATTGGCGACAGTAAAGGTGCGTGTGAATGTGTGTTACGTGGGATCAGATGAAACATGTAAATCACCCCCTCAGCCCCACTGACTGCTGTCTCCGCTACTCCTCTTCCCTCTCGTCAGCCTCTCCAGATGCCATCTCTCTCCAGCAGGCCCTCCACGAGTCTGTGTTCTCCCCCGGCATCTCTGCATCACCCCCCCACCGGGTGGCTCTCTGCTGGGACAAACACTGCCAGCTGCTGCCCGAGGTCCTGGGGCTGACTGCCAAGAGAGTGGCCACTTGGAGCGCTGAGGAGGTCAGACATGTTTACTCTCTCAAACTGTGTCGACAAATGAAAAGCAGACACTCCTCATTCACTTTCCCAACATGAAGGCATCTAGTTTTTTAGGGAAACTGTATGAATTATCAAGTAAGAGTTTCGGTACTCTCTTTCTGCCTGTCAGGTTAAAAACTAAGATTCAGTAAAACATGCAAGTCACTTTGATTAAGTAGTTAAACATTTATGGGTTGAAACATTGTGTTTGGCAGTTTGTCTGCAGCTGTTGGCTGTATGTTGTCTCTGTTCATCAGGTGGCCGGTTTTGTCAAAGGACTCCCTGGATGTAAAGAACATGCTGCTACATTTAAAACAGAGGTAAGCACTTTATAGCTAACTACGACTTCAATCTACTGACAAACTCAACAAGAGTTAAGATTAGCTCCGCAAATAATGATTATTTAGTGAGTATTACCTTTCAGATTATTTTTTTCAAATACTTAACTAGTTGTTTATTGCATATAATGTCAAAAATTAACAATTTCCCAGGCCCCACAGTGATGTCTTCAGATTGCTTGTTTTGGGTGTTAGCCTGGTGCCCATATTTACAAGCAGTTAATAGTTAAGATTTTTTGTTTGTTGTTTTTCTGAATCAGCGCTGTCAGTCCTTTGTCAGTTAACTGATCAATTAATCTACTAATCATTTCAAGCACTACTTGAGATTTGTGCTATAATGTCAAGCTATCAAGTCTTCAACCAGTATTAGTTTTCTGATACATCAGCCCGTTTTGGTATATTTGACATCAGTGGGAGTTTGAATGTTTAACTGTTAACTGGAAAGAGGTCATTCTCTTATTCTATCATGAAAGAACTCAGTCTGATTTGCCTCCTGTCTTGCTAACACGTCCCTCTTTATCAATGATGATAAAAAGGTACAGAGAAAATCAAGTTTTATTTGTGTGTGAGGGTTAAGGCAGTTATTTTGCACTAGAAAATAAATGTGAAGAAAACATGCTCGACTCGCATTGGTGCTAGATCTTGAAAACTGATACATAATCACAGACGTACAATTTGCATTAATATACATAGCACTGACTTAATCAATACAATGTTCATTTATTTCTGCCATCTTTATTTGGTCTTCCATCTGAAATCAAGTGAGCGATAAAAGGGTCAGAAATTTCCACACATTAAATAATACTTTTTATTAAGTCACAATGTGCACACTTAGTTACCTTATTAGTGTGTTTGCTGTGCAGACATCTGTAATTTTATGCAGTTCCCTTGTGTTTTCTAGCAATTTGCATTACATTTTCATATTATTAAGGCATCCCTACAGTTTTAATGCTACCAAACGATTCATATGTCAAAACATTGGTAATATTTTGTAGATACACAACATTAACTCTATTTAAATCCCCCCATTGAGCCCATTGTGATGACTTGTAGGGTTTGGCTATATATTGAAATTCATTAAAGACCAAGACGTGCAAGAGTGTTGTTATGCTCCCATTTGCTCCCACTGTATCTGTAACAATTCATTAAGGTCAGCAAGTTTTCATATGATTATAAAGTCACTTACATTTTCTCAAGTTTTGAATTTGCAGTATTTTTTGCTCAGGATTTAATCCAACTACGTTTTATTAAAAGGTGACAGACAGAGTTAGTGACGTGCCGGTGAACACTGGAGCATTTAGCTGCTAATGAGCCAGATCTTTCTCTCAAGAGGTGGTAGAGACCAAAAACAGAGCTAAAAGAGATGGAATATTGGACTTAAGATTCATCAAGTGGACACAAACACGACTCCAAATGAGTTGTTGCCTTGTAACTGCTGGATGTGTAAATGAATAACTGTTAGTCATATCAACTTAAGAGGCAATGATATGTCAATGTTGTGTTCCCAACTTGTTGCTGCCCATGTGGCAAAAACATCAGTTATTGCAGGTGTGAAGATGGTTTAATATGAATCAGCAGCTTCTGCTAAAAGAATCTTGGTTTTTCAGTTAAAAGTATCCAAATCTGTATTAGTCCCTAAAAAACAATGATATGGAGCTGAATCTTTTTTTTCCTTCTGCCCCTTTTTAGCAAATAGATGGCGAGGCCTTCCTGCTACTCACCCAAGCGGACATTGTCAAGATCCTGTCAATCAAGTTAGGACCCGCCTTGAAGATCTACAACTCCATCCTCATGTTGAAGAACGCGGACGAAGAGTAAGGCCTGACTCCACGAGGAATCGCTCCCTCCTCACAAGTCCCTCAGCTCTGGTTTCATCAACACTCAACTAAAGACATTTGACACAATCTGCTTCATCTGTCGATCTCTGCAACAATACAGCGACAGAGGAGGAGGAAGCCATCGTCTCGAAAACGTCCATCTTGTCCCCCCATCTCCTCTCCTCTCTCTGTGATGGACAGCACTGGTCAACCTGAGGGAGAGTTTTACATGATAGTATGAGGATTCCTTAACTTATATTGTGTTTGTTTACCGAATCATTAAAAAAAAACAAAAAAAAAACTACGGCACCTTCAAGGGTTCTTAACATTGTACAGTTTATGAATTGGATTTAGTGTCTCCATTCTGTTGCATTTCTCCTTTTGATTTAAACTGTAATGAAATGGTGCTTAAGCTCAGAGCAGATGGAACAGTGTGTTTATGCTTTGTTGCTTTTTACGTGGCAACAGAATTTTTTTTTTTTTTTTTTTTAAAGCTGCAAATACAATCGTGAGGTGCTGAAAGGTTTTTAAATGTGAAACCCGATGGAGCAGAAGCACTATGTAGTTCAGCTTTTCTCCTGTAGGTGGAGAAAGTGGACTGCTCCACAGGCTCAAAGTCAAGAGAGTTTTGTTAATTTGAAGTTGGCTGAAGCTTAGATTGAATGGGGGATGGTTAGAATTTACTGTGTGTGTGTGTGTGTGTGTGTGTGTGTGTGTGTGTGTGTGTGTGTGTGTGTGCGTGCAGATGTGACTAAGTGTGGTTGAGAAATGAGGATGTAACTTCCCAGCAGCCCATGTGTGTTACTTTTCTGGTCAAGGGATTGTTTTGTGACAAGCAGGGCTAAGGGCTAATTGTTAAATCAAGGAAACTCGCAGTCTTTTAAGGTGGAATGAAACAATGAACCAGCTCTGTTTGTCTCTATCTGCTTATTTTTGTGTCTGAATAGCACATGAATATGAATGTTACAAAAAAAACCCACAGCTTTTAGTTGTTTTGTTAATATTGATCATCTTGTTTGGTTCAAAGAACCTCTTGTCATTCACATTGTAAATAGTATACAGCTACAAAAGGACTGTCCTAGCTTCCTCCGAGAGTTTACTCCTGCTTGGTTATGCAAAGCCTTGACATCTGTCTCCTGGGAAGGACATTGTGACAGTGAACTGAAAAAATGAGCCTCAGTTCATACATAGATTTTGGGGGGAAAAAAACAAACATTGTCAGTGTCTTTGTAAATCCGCGTGCACTTCAGCAACTGTTTATATGCAAACAGCTTTTATTTATGTATTCTAATTTAAAGGGTAATGGTACGCTGTTCTGGCTCTGAGGTAGCTTTGGCTGTTCGATGGAACGTGTCAATGGGTGAAAATAAATGAGATGCACACTGCCTGCTGTCCTCAACTGACCCTTAGTCATTTCACCACACACACAAACATAATCTAAAACTGTGGAAATTTTTGAGGCACAGTCGTTTGAGAAAACAGTCACAACTCAAGGTCCACCTACTAGCTTTCTCTGGAACGTTTAACAGACCCATGGACCTCAGAAGCAAACGGGAGTTTTTCCTCCTCAGTTTTCGTGATGATAAATCTGTTGACATTTGAGCTCAGTAGTTGCTGTACTTTAACTGATAGTACTTTTAGGACATTTAATGGGTGTTGCGTTAAAAGTACCCCAGTGAATTTTGTACTGCACTTAAAATAATTACTACTTTTTACAAAGTACTTGCATTTGAGTATTTTGTTTTAATGTTACTTTACACTTCTACTCCACTATAATTCAAAGGAGAATATCACACTTTTTACTCCACTACATTTATGAGACAGCTCTGGTTACAAGTTATGTTTCAGATTTTACCTACACTCATATATGATAAGCCTGTTTAATATAATGAAATCCTAAAGATGAAACCAGTGGTTTCATTGTAATAACTGCTTGAGGCCGAAGTCCATTAACAAATAAAAATTAATGTATCAGAGCTTTGTTTTTTCTTCTTTCCTCTCTAATTGATCATGTCATGATCCCTCAGCTTTATCTTATCTGGAAGAGCCTGACCCCTAGGTTGGGAAGCACTGGACTAAACTAGCTAACTGTGTATAAGGTATTTAAAACTAGCTCCACCTTGAGCAGATACAGCATTAAAATGCTACTTACTCATCGATGCAGCACTTTTAGGAGTTTTTATCTTCAGTTGTTTTTCCACCAAGACTTCTACTTGTAATTGAGTGTTTCTACAGTGTGGTATTGTTACTTACCATTTAGATTACAAGTAACAATAATGAAAACCAAGTAGTGTTTGAAACCACTTGCTGTGTTTTAGAAGTTTGAAATTTTCTTTCTATGGTTCCATCCAGCCATTGACATCCATTCATTTCTGTGCATTGGGAAAATTAGGTTGCAGACTCTCAAAACATGTTAGAGAATCCATCACAGTGAACATAAAGTTTGTATCAGATTACATTGTAATTATGAGGTAATTCACTATAGACTTTTCAAATCAATCTGCACTTGAACTTCCCAGCATCAATAGGACCAAGATAAAATTTACAGTTAAAAAAAAAACAAGGGCTGATGAGTATAATTCCTTGTGTGCATGTTCTCAGTCATTCATTTTACTTTACTGTCAATTGCTGAATCCACACTGAGTACAGAGGTACCTGGATTTAAGCCAGTGCAATTATCCAAAAATGCAGCAAACAAAAGATGTATATTCATTTTTATCAATTTAAAAAAATATACATTTTAAACCTTTAAAACGTTAAAGATTGAATATTTCACCTTAAAAAAGATGACTAATTTACCATTGTATCAGTATAAAGTAATACCTGTAACATCAGTACACCATGGCCTACGGCTATGTAGTCATGTTTTTTGTTCAAAAAAAAAGCTCTAAACTTAAAAATTAGCGCATTTCAAGGGTTGTGGCCCACATTTGCTGTGAAATGATAGTAAGTTGGCTTTTTGGAGACAGCATGCTGCAGTGTGGTCACGAATCATCATGAGACTGAAAACTGGCTTGTGTGTACATGACCTATATGCAGTAGGTCATGTATAAACTGAATGGCACCATTGGTCCATACATATATACTATATAGTCTATATATATATATATATATATATATATATATATATATATATATATATATATATACACACACACACACACACACACACACATGAAACGTTTTTTTATGGCTGATGTTGTGGCTGATCAGTGTATGAATTAGTGGTGTGAATTATTACTACTTCTTCTTCTTCTTTTTTTTTTACATTTTGTGCAGGCTGTTTACTGTATGTTAGGTTTCTGGTGGAGGAATGCGGCTGCTCCTTGACTAACTTTAACTCTTTCTTTTAAAAACATTTGATGGCTGGCGATCACTAAGAATAACTGGGCTCACCGTGGGACTGGCCTGGACCAGCCACAGATTCCCACGACCCCTCCTCTACGCACACACACACACACACACACACACACACACACGCAGAAACACACAGACACACACACACACACACAAACCAAAACACGGGCTGCATAGGCGCACAAGCAGTGAGTAGACGGAGAGAGCAGAGAGCAGCTTTGCACCACTTTTACCAGGACTGTACCATGAAAGCCTCATTTCAGGCTCGGCAGCAGCCGCCGTGGCGCCAGCTCGCACAGTAAAGGCGAGGATGAAAAAACGCCTTGATCTGCAGGAATTAGGTGAAAGTGGGGATTTACCCGCGAGTGGAAGTGGCGGAGAAGATACACGGAGGAGCGGGAGGAATAACGAAACTCGGTGTTATTTGTTTTGATAATGCCGAGGAGCCAGTGTCTGCTTCGGATTTACGTCCAAAACAAGGCAAGTACTCCATCTGATTTCTTACTGACTGCTCTAAAATAACCGGGCAGCGAACTGCAGTGAATCAAGCAGTGAATTCAAATATAGGATTAAAGATGCATGCGCTAAAAGCACTTATAAAATCTGTCTCGATGGGTAATTTATCATTTTCGTCTGCGTCCTGTTTGAAACTCGTCATGTTCACTTGCTCGGGGGGAAATTAAATTATGAGTTCAGTTGGAGCAATTAACGTGACTCCATTGCCGTGACTGCAGTGAGATCGTGAAGTGAAACCACAGGGTCCTGAGAGGGGTCAGTCGTATTCTACACCCGTGATGGTGAGCGAGCGGTTCAGTAACAGTTCAGCCCGGGTTCGGAGGGGCTGCTGCGGGGCCCAGAGCGCGCGCGCGCGTGTGTGTGTGTGTGTGTGTGTGTTGCTCCACAGAGACACCGGAGGAGCTGCAGAAGGGTTGGCATCTCATTAACTCAGCCACATGTCTTATTAAAGCAGCTATTTCCTGTTGTGTGCAATGCAGAGTAAACTCTCTTCTCTCCAGCATCCCCAGCACTCAGCCCGTCTGATGCCACAGGCAACCCTCTCTTGTGTAATGCTCACGTTTCTGCTCTTGGTCTTCTCTTCTGTGTCTTCTTCTCTCTGTTCAGTCTGAAGCCAGAGGATGACAGCAGCCAGTCCAGTCTGCAGCCCCGCTTGCTCCCGCTCTACCCAGTCCTCACCTGTCTGCTTCCCAGCATGCCACCGACACCCGAGAGAAGGCGAGGGCCTCAAGACCAAACTGCACCTGCACTCTGCCCCAGGTGTGTGGCTTCTGCTGGGTGTAATGGTTGTTCTGGTGGGGATGAGCGTGGCAGTGGCGGGCTACGTATCCGCAGCACCAAAGTCTGTGGACGGCAGCCGCAAAACCCCCGCTGAGAGGATGAAACTGACCGGGCCCGTGATCATGGGAGTGGGTCTGTTCATCTTCATCTGCGCCGCCACGCTGCTGTACGAGAACCGGGACCGCGACGTCCTCAGACGTGAGACACCCGATGACCTCGAGGATCTGAAGGGAGGGAACGGCTGGGAGGATTTGCAGGAGCAGCCCAGCTTCGGCTGCCATGAGCAGTGGGAGTGTAAAGATGGAGAGCAGGGGTCCTGGGCCACTCCAGACCACACACTCCCCCTCTCAAACCAGAACCCGGGCCCTCCTCTTCCTTCTTCTCTGCCTAGCACCAACAGAAACAACATCAGCAGCAGACCACCACTGCTGCCTCCTCCAGATGCAGGAGGCGGAGATGAGGAGAAGGTGGACAGAAAGGAGGAGGAGAAGCGGGGCAAGTTAACCGCGCCGGCCTAAGTCCTGCATCACAGGGAGCCGACTCCTCAACCTCCTTCCCCCTGCTTGTCCATCTCTCACTCCTCCGTCTACTCAGACCCCTGCAGCTCTAGTGAGATCCACTTCAACACTCGGACAGACTCTTCTCTGCGGCCTCGACACTGAACCTCCTACTGGTTCAACTTCTGCTGTCTCATAAAATATGCATGATGAGATGCATTTTAAAGTTTCACGTGCAGAAACACAGTAAAGACAAGACTATGCATTCCTCAATACACAGATTAAATGTTTGTCAGTATGTTTTAGTGCCTCCGAGTGGAGCAGAGGCTCTGAGTCACTGTCTATGAAGGATGTTTTTGTCCTACATCGTTCTCTGACTCACCCACATTTGAAAGGTTGGCTCTATGCTGTTTGATGTCAACTCACCATGTTGTTGTCTTTGAACTCACCCATGCCCAAAAGTCCTTAAACCCACCACTTGTTTGACCATATTTGGACATGAGGAGGATTGCTGAAAAGTTATTTGGGTGCCATACTCGGTCTTGGCTTTCTCTATCTCACACAAACACACACACGCACGCACGCACGCACACTAGCACGCACGGACGCGTGCACACACACACACACACACACACACACACACACACACACACACACACACACACACACACACACATCCCTGCAGAGTCAACATTTCCTTGCTGGAGAGGTTCAGTTAAGAGGATGAGCCAGATTAGGTCTCAAATGAGTCTTTATCTAATCTCACACATACTGTAATCTACTCTTTGTCTGAGGAAATTGTGTCTCGGTATAAACAGGAGAAGCACGAGGCCACACTCCGCTCACTGGACACCTACAGCCAAGCTATAAATACCAGCCGGTGCTTTGTACACATGCAATTGTGGGACTCGAGTTCTAAATTTTTTTTATTGTAATTCAACTTTTTGAAATTATTATTTACAGCATCAGCTGCTCTCCTTTCTCGAGGGTGGTGAGGTGAGATTTTAAAGAATTTGGATAGACTTAAAAAAAAGAAAGAAGCCCAATCTGGTGAGGCTGGTATGAGTTATTCCTGATTCATCTGAACTGAGAAAAGTGGTCCTGTGAGTCAAGTAACCGAAGCCTCATTCTCCCACCATCCCGACCTTTCATCTCCTCTCTCTTTATCATCTGATTCCTACGCTTTATTCAAATCCTCCATCCTCCGTTTCAATCCTTGGCGTCTGCAAAACAGCAAAATAAAGAAAATAGGGCAACACAATGCAGAGAAAATGTTAGCAGTCGGAGAGGTAGGGGGTAGGTTTTTAATTATTGCCAAAATTTTCTCCCGCAGCCTCTAATCACACCGGGGATCAGTCTGAAGGTTTTCGTAGGTGCTTAAGGACTGTAGATTATTTCCTTGTTGTTTGGGCCCATGCTGGAGTCCTGCCATCCAAATGAAGCCTGAGATTTTAAGTAATTTGCAGCCACACATTTCACTCACTAAAAACAGCACACTTCTCTTTCTCTCACACAAGCTCAGCCGAGGGTTTTGTGTAGGTACAGTATGCTGTTTTAAGATGTATATTTCAGTAGTGGGGATGAGTTGGGAAGATGCGACTGAATCTTGACTGGCTCTTGCAACGAGCTGCAAGCAGCCTCCTTCGCACTTGCGGCTCAGAAAAGCAGCTCCCTCCTCATCCCTCACACATACACCAGTCCTTCTCAGTGTCAGATGCTGTGATGTGTTTACGTTTAGAAGGAAAATGCTGGATTGTAGAGCTGCAACTAATTATTACTTTCATTACTGATTAATCTGCTGATTATATTCCTTATTATTGTCAATTTTTTTTTCGTCTACACCAGCAGTTTATTAGGTACACCTACTAACTAAAACAGTTAAAACTAACAGTCCTGCAATAAATCCTCCCTCATGAAGGTTATAATGTTCAGTTTTTGTTGAAACTGTTTTAGAGAGGTTCCGACTCAACTGCCTGATCATTTTGGAGGGTGCAGTTTCTGTTACACTCACAGCTTTGTCTATTATTTAATTAAACCCATTTATATCAATATGGGCTGGTTAAATACAAGAAACACCTCTTTGTAGACTGCAGTAAGTTCAACAGCACTGCAAACTGAAGATGATGCCAGAAGAAAGCTTTCAGAAAATAGCGACAATGGCGCATGACAATTTCCCAGATCACAAAAAGTGATGTCTTCAGATTGCTCGTCCAGTTTTAACAGTCAGAAAACTCAAGGATGTTAAGTTTACCACGATATAAGAGTAATACAAGCGACAAATCCTCACATTTGAGAGGTTTTGCTAAAAAAAAAAGAAAAAAAGATTAATACGAGTAATCGATGATCAAAATAGTTGCAAATCAACTGAACCAGTAGCAGGAATAATTTTGCTCCTGTTTCTTAATATACATGTTGCAAATAGAGTTTGATTTACCAAGAATTAATCCTGATGACCAAATTACATTTAGATGTGAAATCGCTTTGAATCTGACACTTAACTGACCAGAGGGAATTTACATTTCTTTAAACACACACACACACATCACTGCAGCAACAGAGAATTCAAGAAAGCTGAGGTTTCTCATGTGTACGCCAGTGTTACATAATTCAGCGACACACGTTTTATGCTGCAATGAGAATATAACTGAATCAAATCCCCTCCTCTGAGACAGCGCTGTGTGTGGTTGTGCGTGTGTGTGTGTGTGTGAGTGTGTGTGTGTGTGCATTGATACATATCTGAGCAGACGGGCGGGAAGCTGTAAGCTGCTTAACCCTGCGCTGACTCAGGAAACATGCAATTTCTCTGTTCCTTAAGAGAGAGAGAGAGGAGCTATGATCAACATTTTTTTGGTATAAAAAGATGAGAGCGACTGAGGATCAACCAGCCCGAAGACGCCAGTTTGAAAAAGTGTTTTTGAGGGGATTGACTATAGAAGTCTTCATGATGGGTTTTTAACCTTTTTGTCAACATCTAACATTAAGTAGTAAACAGAGGGATGAGTTACCAGCTTTGTTTTATATGTAACAATCACATTGTAATCTCTGTTAAAAAAGCTAATAAACCAAATGACTTTTTTTGACACTTAAGGAGACATAAAATCCTTCCTAGTTGCGAAACTCTACATCCCACCACTCTTGTCAGCTATTCCCCAAAACCTCCCCTTCTTTGATCATTTGCAGCCTTTCAGCAGCTGTGACTGGTGCAGGACCAATAGCAGGTGCATCCTGACTAATCCAATTTCAGCCCCGCTTCCGGACTCCTCAGCAGTCCTCATGGTGTAGTCAATGGAAGAAGCATCGTGCTGAAAATGAGAAAACTAATTTTCTGTGTTTTTGCCATCATGATGCTCGCACCTGCTCAAGGTAGGATGACATAGCACCGGGGTTATAGTAGGTGTACAGTAAACCCACAGTATATCCTGTTCAAAAATGTTACTGCTAGTCCAACAACAACAACTAATATAACTGGGCATAAAAATTTGATTTGAGCAACAGTTTCTTGCCGGTTTAGCAAATTTATGAATTATGTACATACAAGGATTTGATTAGTTATGAGAAAATTAATATGTATGAATTTCAAGGTGTTGTCTTTAAATGTCTTGTTTTGTTTGACCAAAATCGAAGATATTCAATTTAGTGTAAAACAAGAAAAGGCAGCAAATTTTCAAATTTAAGGAGCTTGAACTGTCAAATGTTTGGCATTTTTAGTTTATCAAACTAGTTGCTGATTAATTTTCTGTCAACTTACTAATCATTGCAGCTCTATAATAAATCCTCCCTTCCCTTCAAGGTTATACTGATTTTGTTTGAAGTATTTTAAAGAGGTGTTGCTTTATAGTCACTTTGGAGGCTGTAGTTTAGTCTACCCTCATTGATATCAATATGGTCCACAAGATATTAGAGACATAT
This sequence comes from Xiphias gladius, assembly GCF_016859285.1. Taxonomy (NCBI): domain Eukaryota; kingdom Metazoa; phylum Chordata; class Actinopteri; order Istiophoriformes; family Xiphiidae; genus Xiphias; species Xiphias gladius. The sequence continues at coordinate 16,826,761 of NC_053421.1, forward strand.
GTAACTACAGACTGCTGTACATCCTCCATAACCAACACCTCGAACAAAGACCATTTTAACCTTCATTAAAAGTAGGATTTATTGCAGGGCTGTTGTATTTGACTGCATCAGACAAGGTGTACCTAATAAACTGGCAACTGAGTATAGATTTAGACCGATGAATACTACAGGTTAGAAACACTGGTCAATAAGTGTTGTTCCCTCACAATGAGCCCCACTTCTCTGTTCTTCTGTCTGCTTGTTCACCAGAGCTAGCACTAGCTAACGAGATGAGAGGGGATGGGGATTGTGAGTCTCACCGAAACACAGCTTATGGCCCTGATGAAGAGATTAATCCTCTTCCCTGCAGCAGCCTATAGCAGCACTAAAACCAGCCACTTGGCAGCTGAACTTGTTCTGACAATGAACCCCAAACCTCAATCTCAGGCAGGGAAAAAGTGACATCCAGAATTACTTAGATACTAATATGTTGTTCTGCCCAAATGGGCTATTTCTATAGTTATTTGAATATTAAATGGCTCTGTGAAGATGAGTCTAAAATGAAGACTTTAAAGGGATTTTTAGCCACGTCTGATGAAAAGCTAGAAAACGTCCTACCGATTTCAAATTGCCAGTAAATCACGAATTTTAGGAATTAGCCTCAATGCATTTCAAGAGCTAATGTGGGATACCAGTTGTATCATTTGGGAGGGATTGTGCAGTACAGTGCGGTAGGAATTACCCTACTCCTCCAACTATGTCCTGCTGCCAACATTTTCTATTAATTCCAGGATCTGTCTGGTAGATAAAAACACGATGCTGCCTTAAGACTTGGAGCGCTCTCTGCATAACACAAGTCATCCACTCAAAAAAAACAAATTCCAGACTGCTGCAGAATAAACAAAATATTTCTGAGATACTCGAGTGCTCTGCAGAATGTGGCTCATCAGTTTGGCTTGATGTCTTCTAATAGCGCTCCATCACTTCACACATTCAGCAATCGCTGAATAATAAATGTGTCCTACAAGCTATTACATCAATGCCTCAAAATCTGAATAATCTGGCTGCCACTGCACACTGTTTATGACTATATGTCTGGTCTTATCTTATTTTAGCATTTTTAATATCGTCATGTATTTTTTTAGTATTGTTTTATCTGATGCCTGCTTTTGTATAGTTTTATCTGCAACTTTTTATCCTGCTGTCTTGGCCAGGTCTCCCTTGCAGAAGAGATTTCAAACCACATTGGGACTTATTGGGTTAAATAATGGTTAAATTAAATAAATACATATGATTTGTATCAGTCACCTTCATGTTTGTCAGGTTTCAATATGCTTCACATCATTTGCTTTTTTTATTAGAGACAGTCTCCTGTATTAAATGGTGCTGTTTCTGTGGTGTTCTTTGTGCTCAGGCGAGGAGAAGGAGCAGCCTGAGCTGCTCATGGAGTCAGTGGGATTAATGGAAGAGGAAAAGTTGCTGGAGTGTTTCCGTTGTGACCTGGGCTTCTGGGATGCCTGCTACACAACTGAAACCAACTGCAGCCTTGGTGAGCGGTGCTACACGGGTCGAGGGAAAGCAGGTGTGTTGGATAAGACTGTGTTTTTAGTCAGTTTATGTTTATTAATTAATATGTAAGCATTAGAAAATGTGGAAAGGTTATCAGGATCAACATGTTTTATTTTAATTTACTTACTGAATACCATCATCTTTTCTCTCTAGTTGATGCTCTGGATGTTAAGACTTTGGGTTGTGTGAAGGCAGAAGAGTGCGATTTGGAGACCACGGTGGAGCTCTTCCCTAACAAAACCATCTTCGTCATGACCAAACACTGCTGCGACACACCATTCTGCAACTCTGCACGCAAACTTCCTATTTACACTCTTTTGTACCTCACTGCGGCTTTTCTAACTACCTGGAACACCACTGAAGCCTCAACGGGGTCACAATAAACAACCTGCATTTTTTTATTGATCTCAAAAAGGACTGTGTTTAGTGATTCTGAAAGGACTTCAACCCTATGATACAGAAAAATCACCAGCTTTTACAGATTTTTTGCACTGTCTAACAGAACACTGAATTAGAAAACAAAATTTTTAATAATAATATGTATTAATTTGGACTCAATCTGTTTTGAGTCACATTTAATATTTTGAAATGTACATACAGTATTTAAGTTTAACAAAACACAAGAGAAAAAAACGAGCTGGTTATTTTGTTTTGCTACAGCATCAACCTTTGTAACACATGCAGGATATTAAATGTTTACGTGTTACTGTAACGGCATTCTAGTCATGTATATAGATAAATGTATCCTGTCCGGGTAGAACGTCACTTAAAGCCTGCTCGTTCCCAAAACCGACTGAAAACACTGAGGAATGAAGAAGACAAACTGACCACAGAGCTGCAGAAAAACGTTTGCAGAAGCAGCAGAACAGTTCAGCTGCAGTTCAGATACTCTCCAGCAGAGGGCAGGAGCTCCTCTTTCATGAAGTGCTGCAGATCCAAATCTTTATCCTCCAGGTTGAGGTTCAGAAACTTCTCCACCACAGACCTGCACCTGTCAGTAGCACACACATACACAGCTGTCTGCTTCACACACGCTGCCCTCTAGTGTGGGCTTTTATTGTTTTTCTGTGCAGTTAGAGTTTAACAAACCTGTTTGCCTGCTCATCTGATGATGCTTTGTCAATGTGTTTGATGGGTCTTCCTGTCCTGTATAGTTCAGAAACCTGACCAAACATGCACCCATAAACAGTCAGTCTATGTGAGCATGCCTCTGTGTACCTGTGTGTGTGAGTGTGTGTGTGTTTGTTTACCTCCACTGCCCTCTGTACAAGGCTAATTGGCAGGCCTGCCAGTGTAGCGATGTTGGCAGCATAGCTGGACTGGCAGATCCCTTCCTTCAGTTGGTACAGAAACACCAACTCATCCCCATCCACTGCTGTCTCCAGAGTCTAATACACACACACACACACACACACACACACACACACACACACACACACACACACACACACACACACACACACACACACACACACACACACGAACAGATATAAACAACCACATTTACACAAGAATCAAATACTTATAAAATAAACTCCTACTGAGGTAAAAAATATCTGAAACTGAGCCTCGTTAGCTGTTTGGTCATTTTGAAGCTGCTGTCAACGCTATTCTGCAGCTCATTAGTTTACCATCACGCAACCTCTTACAACATTCACACAAATGCTTTGCTTATTGTGCATGCTCAGTTGAAGTATCTCTCCATACCAGAAGTGACAGTAGAACAGACGAGGGTAGTAGGCCCAGCTGCAGCAAACTGTGGAAGTTGGTAGCCAACAGGACGTGAGGAACATCCACTGGACCTTTTCTCAGCCAATGACAGATTGACGCCCCCAGCAAGGAGAGTCCATCCACCTAAAGGTGAACATTATACCGTTGGCTGTGTTTCTGAACAAGGATGAAGCTGCTATGAGCCAAACTCTACAGCTGTAATTCAGGTTAAGCTCTTTACACAAACCCTTGATAGCCTGACATTGAGTTGCTGCCACAAATAAACCAATTAACAGGACATTCCTGTCTGTTGGTCTGTGGATGAAAACATCCACACCAGGTCTCCCCCTTTCTCTTTGACTGAGCAACAGTAAGTCAGAAAAACAAACGTTAACTTAATTGATACTAATTTGTTAGGTAACTGTACTTCATTTTGCAAATGACTTGCTGTTTACTCGCAATAATCATGCCACAGTAACCTAATTAATATTAAAACAAGCCAGGCATCTTGAGTAAATGTATTGATTTATGACATATGTATGAATCCATGCATATAAGAATAGAAATTTTTGCATGTTTACTTTTAAACTTTTGTTGTACAAATAGGTTGCACACTCTCCAAGAGGGGAGACAGGAGGTTGTGACAAGCAAGTCCGTGAACTTGCTGTTATATGGTGCATGTTGCCACCTACAGGCAAGGAAAGCTACAGTTTTTTGAGCTGTATTATTTGTATATGTTTGTGCACTCTTGAGGTTTTATATTTTGCACTGTGTCACACATACCTCCAGCGGATATTACAAACACATATACATAACAGAAATTCACTTCAGTTTGTGAATGTTGGCAACATTATTGTTCATTTGTAGTCGTGTTTTTGGCAACTCCTGAGGGAAATACTAGCTGCTCTAATGCTCCACTATGTTCACCAGGTGGTTGCTAACTGTGTCTGTCTGCTGTTTAGTGCTGAGCAGGTAGTGGAGAAGCTTTTTAGAGCTTTTTCTCTGGAAACAGCTGCTTTCCGAACAACTGCTGCAATTTTCTTGCTGATAGGTGGCACATGTTAGGCTGAACTGAGGGTCTCGTCATGCTGAAGCTCTAAATTGGATAATATCGGCTGGGATTACTTTCAGGTTCCTCGCATTAATGACACTGTGTGTCCTTGTTATGTGTATACATATGTATGTAATTTGCAATGTAATGGAACAAGTTCTTCTTACTGTGTTAGTGCCTTTTCCAAATTCATCTATGAGAATTAATGAGTTGCCAGTACTGCTGTTGAGAGCGTGGGCCATCTGGAAAACAGAGACACAAACAATTGTAGTATACTACACTTTGTTGTTTTATTGTGTGTGTGTGTGTTTGTGTGTGTGTGTGTGTGTTTGTGTGTGTTGGCAGTAGTTGCTTTAGAAAAATGTCTTGACAGGTGGAGAGTGGGAGTGGAGGGTAGTAGTGTTGGGAGTTCAGGTCTTTTCTTTCCACACACAGACACACAGAGAAGCTTGTGTGCATTGAAGCGTGTGTGAGATTGTGAGTGTGTAAGGTACCTGGTTGAGGTCAATCATGAAGGTGCTGAGGCCCACAGACACAGACTCTCTGCTCTGCATACGGGTGAAGATCCCATCCACCAGACCGATCTCTGCCTCCTTCGCCGGCACGTCTGAACCAATCAGAGCCATGAACACAATCAGACCCACCTGCCAAAGTCAAATCACAAAGAAAGAAGGATTTACAAGTGAGGTTTGAATAACAAGCGCTGTGGTGTGAACCTAACCAGATGGGAGAGAGAAGTCACATCAGCCTGGAGGTCACAACTCCCCCCACTGGTGAGGCTTTTTCTAATAATTAATGAAGTAAAAAAGTTTGGAAAGGCAAAATATATATCTTGTACTTCCTCAGAGCTGTTATCATCTCACAGCATGCTGAGGTAGCTAGTATCCTTAGTGCAACTACTGGTGCTGAGGAAATAGATTTTGAAGGTAGATTATGTGCAATTATGCATTTTTAAAAAACTGGTATTGTCTCCCACTTGTATAGCTTCACTGTTCTTCTGTTTCTTTTTGCTTGCAGGAACACAGTTAATCGCTAAGTGTAGCAAAAGAAAATAAACAAATAAATAAAAGAATAAATAAAGGCTGTTTGGCCCCAAAATCTCACAAACATCAATGACAAGCCAATTTTAGGTAAACAGGAAACTCAGGAAACTGAGGTACATACACAGAGTTAGTCAAGACCAGAAGCAGTTTATCATTTTAATTGTTACGGAGATGATTGAACTTGTATGCACTTGTCCGGGACAGATAGTTTTTTCTGACTGTCCTACCTGTTTGAGGTAGATGCTCTTGCCAGATGAGTTGGGTCCAGTGATGATCTTGACTCTGCCCTGCGACTCTGAGCTCTGGAAGGAGTTGGCCACAAACACAGGAGAGCACAGCTCCAACAGTGGGTGTCTAGAAAATAATTAAGCACAGAAATGTACAATCTTGTACTGCAATAATTGATTCTATCTCATGTGTGAGTGCCTACCTGCCCTGAGTGACTGTTATCTTCCTGTGGCTGGCAAGCTTGGGTGAGATATAGCCGTACTCCTGGGAGGCGCTGCTCATAGCCATCAGACAGTCAAGCTCAGCAGTGATATCCAGGACCTACACAACACACACATTAAACATGGTGAATGTCCTAAACAGCGGTCTTCTTACCAGTGATAAAGCAGGTGGCATACGCTCTACTTGCACAAACACAGTCACAGGGTTGACAGGGTTGTGCAAGTGTATTCATTTGTTGGTTGTGTATTTAATCATATTTTGGTGAAATATGAGCATTTGGAACATACTGAGCAAATGCACAACAAAGAAGCAGACTGTGTTAATGGTGCGGTTTAAGATTTGTCTTTGGATGTTTTCATAATTGAAAAACCTTTCAATGTAAGAACTGATTGTAGCCACTGTGAAGGTGGGGTGAGTGTGAGTGTTTCATTCTCAAAAGAGAGATTTTGGGTAAGTATCACTTTAACAAAGCTTAGTAAATTCGAAACCCTGCAAGTCTGTATCCTAATAAAGCTCAGTTTTTCTTTTAGATTAATTTAACTGCAAAATTACAATCTGCCTAATAGCTAGAGAATTCTAACAACAGCTACAATATTGTAAGCAGAATAAGTCATCATCTGACTTTAATGCTCATTCTACCCTCAAAAATAAAAACAGAATTTGCAATTACAGTATTTAATAGCTATTAAATACTGTAATTGAAAATTCTGTTGTTCAGTCATGAGACAAAGCTCACAGCACATTAAAAGAACTTGTAATGGGATCAAGACCTGTTTCATAATCAAAATGAACAACATATCCCAACTAAAGGACACACATAGTTAATCACAACAAAATCCACCTACACTTACACTTTTAAGTAACGCATTAACAGCATTACTTTCACACTAACAGTCATTTTATCAGAGTGGGAGTGATGTTTTAAATACAGGAAGCTGGAAGTGCACACTGATGCTCACCAACCTTGTAAAGGGAGCTGCTCCTCTCAAGGATTGTGTTCTGCAGTTGTGTCATTACTGCTGTCTCCATGTCTGAGAAACAGGAAGTATACCATCATCTTGAGAAGTATACAGTGATTGCTGTAAAACCGTCAGATCAGTGTTGTCTGTTTGCAGGAAATTAAAAGACCTCTAATGTCACAGTGCAAGTCTCCTAGGAGGTCATCTAGCTCCTTGGTTCTATGGCTGCGGTAGTGCAGACGGTCCTCTGACAGAAACTAGCCCACACACACACACACACACACACACACACACACACACACACACACACACACACACACACACACACACACACACACACACACACACACTGTATAAACACATAGATAATGTAGATGATAAAAACATGAGCAATTTTGTCATTTTGAAAAACACCCACACAAATACGACAAGATCATAAACACACCATAAAATCAAGCCCCTCTATCTCAAAATCATCTTTCTCCAACATACTGGGCAGGCGAGGGACAGAGAGCAGGAATCCAATCTGTAAGGAGAATTAAACAACGATATATGAGCACTGATATACAGTATGTGGTACTCCAGAGAAACAGTTTTCCCCATATCTGATAATATGAATCCCAGAAGTAATACACTACATGCAGGCACAAGCCAGATGACTAAATAAAAGTGTAATTGTTGGAAAGATATATATCAGCCAGTAGCCGTGTAGATGTAAAGACGGGACCAGAGGGATGTAGATGACACAGCAGGAGGGGATGCGAGCATCCAGATGTTCCAGCTCTCTTTTGGCAACATCTGTGAGGAAGTCAGACAAGCCCATCATCATCCTCTTCTCTGACAGAGGGAAAGAGGGTAATTGAGAGTTCAATTTGACCAGCATATAAAAGTCACACAGGCCCACAAATTAAACTGACACTTGACCGTACATACTCTCATCTATTGCAGAGTCCACGTTAGGTTTGATAGTGAAGCGGTTCTCGGCTATGCTGGTTTCAAAATCCACCTACATGTCCCAAATGAGAGAGGGAGTCAAACTCATTACCAGTTTTCATTCAGTCAATGTTCATTTACACAGGGTGGTCAAATGAGAACAGTTTCACCCTCTTTTGCATGGATGCAAAGAACAATAAAAACTAAATTTTACAAAGCAAAAACCATAAATTTAGAAAAAACATTCAAATGTATAAACTGCAGATAAGAGATGAGGAAAAAATGGTAAAAGAACACGGCTTGTGCCAACAATGACAACATTTAAACCAAATAAAAATGTAATCAAGCCAAGTCAACCTTGAACTTTTTGACAACAAATAAATGATAAGGATAAATCATTAAAAGCAGAAGAGGTAGGACTGAACCAGCAAAGCAAAAAAACTGCTAAATGGCTGCTCAGGAAGTACATTACACCTGTTAAAAACACCATTGAATGTTATGAAGAAATTGGTACCCTGTTCCATTGTATACCTCTTTTAATGAATGTTATTTTTGCTATATAATTTTTATGTGTGTATATGTGTATGAATATGTTTGTGTACATATATTATGTATATACTAAACTTTTTTGTTTTTGTTTGTTTTTGGTGTTGTTGTTTTTCCCTCTATAATCACTTAGTTATCTATATTTAATATTATGCTTGTTGAGTTTTCATTTTACCTAGAATGTTGGGGATGTTATTGGGGATGGGGGGAGGGTTTCTGTATTTGTGTTTATCAAAAATTAACAAAAGCCCGTAAACAAAGTTTTGAAAAAAACAAACAAACAAAAAACAGACTTCACAAAGCAATAACTTAACTAAGTCATTACAACCACTAGGATCTGTGTGAATCTGCATATTTTTTCCTTATGCACTGGGGGTGGTGTGATCATTAAGGGCACTACATAATAGAAGGAACTCACAACTCGGCTGATGACGGAGGAGATATAGTGGAGGTCATCAGAGAACCCTTCACTGATATCATGAAAGAGCTGAATGGATTGAGGCAGGTGTCGCACCGTGTCTCTAATATACACTGCACTGTACACCGTCTGACAAACACACACAAACACAACGTTTTGTACACATTTAACAGAATCTTTCCCAAGGAAAAGGTGTGCATGGTAATACTGTAGCTCCAACCTTGTAGAGACTCTGCCAGTCAGTCACTTTGGTGTGAGAGAGAGACATCCTGTGAAGAAGAGTCTACCACACACACACACACACACACACACACACACACACACACACACACACACACACACACACACACACACACACACACACACACACACACACACACACACACACACACGCATAAGCATGTAAACTGGCTTTAGGCAGATTACATGATGTTAAGGATGTTGAGGTGGTGACACAGCAGGTAAAGGAGTAAATCGTCAAGGATATGAAGAAAAGGAGGTCATTGGTCAGGGCCGTTACTGGTATGTTTCTGATGTTGCGTAGCGAGGACTGCAGGGTGCTCAGAATGTCTGAGTTCCGAGGTGATGTGAAGAAACGTATCACTTCCTGTCTCCTGTGTAACATGGCCAGGTCCTGTGTCGGCCGCAGAAACCACTGGCTGACAGAAGAGAGGACATCACTTACACTTATGGTATCTTTATAAAGGGAATACTACAAACTTGAAACCTTTACTCTGACAATGACCAGACTATTTGTGTTTGTGCAAAAACAATGCTTGTGTAAAGAAAGATGGCAAATTTACACAAATGTATATTCCCACAATAATTGTAGCATGGAATCAAAATCACCATAATATCATTGGTTCCAGGAACAAAAACAGATGATGCGTTATGTTGGAAAAGTGGAGACATTTATCTTGTTGCCATAGATACAAGCATCAGTATGTAACAAAAGACAAATCTTCTGCCTATATCACAAAACAGCAGCACTGCAGTTTGTTTGTACGTGTATGCTAAAACCTTAATTCCTTTTTGTTGCTTTGGTGTTGTTTGTTTCTAATGCTCCCACTACTCCTAATAATAAATCGACTTTTATAAAGTAGTTAATTGTTTTACATGATAATTTTAGCAAGATAGTTGATGTCAGTTATATTTTGTTTTATCGTGTTTTATGCATGATGTAAATCATATAGAATTTCCTCTGTTTATAAAAAAGGCTAAAAACTTGCCTTTCCTATTAGTAGTAGTCATTATACCAGTAATAGTGGTAGTACTGCAATATCACTACAGATACTATATATTTCGGGAACTGAAAACCTGTCCATAGAAATAACAGCCTTACATTCACTTTTGATGAAGTAAAGGCCCCATAAATACTTTCTGTCTATGTGTCACTGGACTGTGGTGTTTCTCACCGGAGCAATTTGGAGCCAAACTTACACTTGCAGCGGTTTAGTATACCTGTAGTAAACAATAGAAAAAGTAGTTAGTTGTCACATCATTACATCAGCAAGAGAAGAGATAAATATCCTGGAATGCAACTGTCCGAGCTGCATACCATAAAGACTGAGTCCTTCTTTTTTGCCTGAATTCAGCTTATACACTGATGGGTGAAGTTCTGATTTGAAGATCTGCAGTACACTTGAACAACACAAAATGCATGGTGATCTTTGCACTCATCCCCTTCTCTTTGTCTATGTGTGTGCCTGGCTTATCCAATGATAAACCTGATCTAAACAATGTATTTCATACAATTTGATGCAATACATAGTGTGCATCACTAAAGTTAGCAAACAACAACATTAAATAAACACTCAAAAAATTAAACAAGATATAATACAAGTGAAAAGTTACAAAAAGATATAAAATAAGGACAGAAGAAGTAAAATTAAAGATATAACATAAGAAAGTTAGAAAAGTTAATCAAAATGAAAATCTACTGGCTTCAGTGTATTTAATTACCAGTGGCCTCACTGCAGGTTTAATTGTTGAGTGAACAATTTAACAAGAGATTTAGAGGATTCATGTCAGCTTTAAGGAACACAGATTAAGGAGAGATCAATTATATAATAGTGTTGAAACCCTGGACAGATTTCCAAAATGTGCATTCTCACCTGTACGTGTCTTGGTCAATACACACCACACCTTTCCTATATTAGGATGAAGCACAATGCACTGTTTTGAATTCTAAGCAATTTTTTTAATTCATGAAAACTTCCGCAACACAAAAGAGACGTTTGTTTTGCTCTTATATAAAGAATACAGAACTAGAGAAATAGAGGTAATAGGGAAAATGTAAATACAGTAAATGTGCATATACAGTGAAAACATACTGTAATGCTACCAGTAAATAATTCACTGGTGCATTTTTTTTACAGACTAAAACTGGTGTAGCTAAATACAGAGCGGTAAAGAGTCATTCTTTATTTAAAAAAAACTCTTTCAGTGACCTCATTATGAAAATGTGTCATCACAGTACTGTGTGTGTATGTGTGTGTGTGTGTGTGTGTGTGTGTGTGTCTGTGTCTAACAGCGTGTAGGCGGTGAACTGTAAGATAGGAACTCCAACACTGCTGTCTTCCAGCTCCACTCCCACTCTCCTCCTGTCCAGACATTTTAACAGAGCGCCCACTGTCCTCAGCTACGAAACGAATGGCCACACACACACACACACACACACACACACACACACACACACACACACACACACACACACACACATCAACAAAAATGAACAGAAAAGCACAAGAAAATAATTGACAGTTTGTGATAAGGTCCTGCAAAACGATGAACTGATGGATAGGATGATATGTAAAGAGCTGGCTCACCATTAGGGAGAGTCAAAGGAGATACAGGAGGAGAGGTAGGACATTCTGTCTCTCTCTGAAATGGAGGCAGGAAGGAAAGGTAGATGGGCAGAGAGCAGCCTTTGCTTACCGACCTCCAGACCTGCAACAAAATTAAGCCGTTCATTGTGGAAAATCATGATTTTTCATTCAAAAATCCCGCCTAAAATAAGTGAGAACACATTGATATTATGGGTGGGTATCTGTTTACCAAAGTCAACGTATGGATAAGTAACCACCTCTGGTTTGTAGTCTGGGTTTGAACCTGGGGTATAACAGAGGGGAGTTTTAAAAAGGGAAAAATTAGTTAGTTAGTTAGTCGTGAAAAAGAAAAAGTTATCGTCAAAGTTGTGGTTTCACATGGTGAAATTGTGTTACTATAGTATACTCAGAAAAAAGATTTTGAAAGCAGTGTATAATAGCTATACAATCACTTTTCTTCCTTATCACAACTATTGTAGATTTGCTGCAGCGTCCCCAATCTTATTTCATTGCCTTGACCCAGAAACTACTTGTCTCACACCATGTCAAAACAAAACTTTCTGTGGCATTTTTCTGTTTCCCCTTCTCTATGCAAAGATAATAATGTCCCAGAGCTCACCCAGTTGTTGCAGGAAGCGGGTCATGCAGCGCTCCTGCTTTGCACTGGTAATGATTACATGGGGACTAACCTCCTGAATAACTAAACAAGGGAAATTAGATGCAGCGTATGTCAAGTTTGACAAAAACAAGTGTTAGCTTATAGACAAGATCATAATATTTAGGCAATTCAATTTATAAAAAATATGAACCTAAATCTGTGTCTACGACGGGGTTTAGTGTTTACCTCTGGCCAGCAGTTGAAGCTCGTGGTTGTCGGGAGTGTCTATCATATAGTGTAAAGAGGAGTCGTCAGTGTCATAGAAGCAGAGGCCCACCTGTCCATGCTGGGCCAAAACACTCAGTAAAACCTACAAATAATCATATAAATGCAAGAGATTGCATCTGACTGCTGCAACTATACTCTGCTGGTGAGTGTGGTGCCTGAGCTTACTGCAGGAGAGTCTTCCTCTGCTTCATTAATGACTGGGGGACCAAAAACTAGCTCTCCTCCTCTTCCTTCTCCTTCTCTCAGACCTTCTAGTGCTGCCATGAACAGTTCAGTCTACAAAGGATCAACCAAATTTTTAAAACTTTAATGCTCTACATCAGTTAATTGATTATACAAAAAGGCACAACATTAAATCTGCAATAAATTATTTTTGTTTGCCACTGGTGGTCAGTGGAAACAAGTTGTGAACACAACACTGGCACATCATAGCAAACAGTTACTTATTTACACATGGAGCAGTTAAAAGGTGGCATTATAATTCATTTGGAGTTGTGTTTGTGTCCACCTGATGAATGTAAGTCCAAAATTCATTCTCCTTTATCTCTGTTTTTGAACAAATTCAAATACAGTTGAGTGCTTTAATGTATAAGAAAGCATAATATTTTACAAACTACTCATGTATTTTATGTACAAAATCTTACACTGAAAAGTAACTATTAACTCAATCTGTCTGATAAATGTAGTGGAGTAAATAGTAAAGCATTTGCCTCTGAAATGTGTTGTATCAGAAGTAAAAAGTAGTACAGAATAGAAACAGCTGTTACTCAAATAGAGAACTAGTACCCCAAAATTGTACTTAAGTAGAGGGCTTCAGTAAATGTAGGCAGTCATTTTCCACCACTGCAATTAACCCCCTTCACACTGTCTTTTTAAAACGCTGTTATTATTAAAATCTCGATTAATGTAATAGCCGCATTTCACTAACTTTAGGTGAACCAATCTAAGCTAGTTAACCCCGTTTAGCCAAAATAACAGAATTATTTGCAGTCTCCATTTAGTTAGCTAACATATACTCACACGATGGGTCGGGACTTTTTACAGTTGAGCAAACAAGAGTTATTTATCGCTGTTGATGCTCGACTTATGACAGAAAGGAGGATGGTAGATCTTGTAGCTTGTTTTGCGCTACATTGCACCACATCCTTTTCGCAACGCTGTTGTCATGGCAACAATATTTGGAATTTAGAGAAAAGGGCCCAATATGGAGCAAAAAGACCCAGGAATTCAACATTTAGCCGGGATATTTGCTTTTATGAGAGTAGGAATTAAGAAAGATTTAAAACAGGATCAAAAATGGACAGTCATCAGTTTAAGACAGACCTGAAGGGAAGAGATTGTAGTTCTTACTCCACTTGGACCAAATACAACTTTAAAATATTTATTGAAGTTTGTCTAGTTCATCAATAATGTCAAACACACTGAGTGGGACCAATCTTTAATACAAATATTTAATATTCTAAATTTTAAAAAAAATTTATTTACCTAATTTTACTTAAATAAAATTAGCAATACCAGGATGTATAAATATCCCATTACTAGTCAGTTATGCATTCAAAAGTTTGCTTACATAAAAGTGGAGAAGTATCAGACAAAAAATTAGTATAAAAGTATATAAAGGAGAAGTATATAGTTTTTTTTTACTATTAGTTTATTATCATGCATGCATCAAAATGTAAGCAGCATTTTAATGTTGCAGCTGATCAAGGTGATCAAGGGCTAATTTGAACTCCTTTACATACTGTTGGGTAGTGTCAACTATAATAATCATCATATCATCATATTTTAAAAGATCATGTGTTTTGTATGAAAAATCTTAATCTGAAAGTAACTGTCACATAAATAACATGTGGAGTTGTGTAGAAATATAAAGTGCATCAAATAGAAATACTAAAAGTGCAGTTACCTAAAAACTGTATGGTAGCCTGTTTAGTATTTGTACTTTGTTACTTGAGTAAATCTAACTGCCGATAGCCTATAAACTTTTATTAATCATTTTGATTCAGGATATTTACTTTTAATCCAGAATTTTTCTACAACCATTTTTTAACTAAATATTTTCCACTACTGGCAGGCTGTAGAGTTTACACTTTTCATCTTCTAAAGACTGGGCATTGGGAAAAACATCATAAATACTATAATTAAACTTGCTGAAGTTGGCACTGTAGCAGCTGAGCCAATGGCCAGAAATCTGAGCCACCTTTGCTTCTTATCTAACCACATAGATGCTCATTGAAAGACACTGATGCTCATTGGGCAATACTGTATAGATAAATTCAGAAATTAATTAATTCAGAGTTTTGTTTAGAAATTATCAATGAGTAAAGTAAGCAACCGTATTATACCAGGCATCAAAATGATTTTAATCATTATGAGTGTCAGTAATATCTCCTCCGTCTGTATACCGAGCTGGCTTTCAGTCAGTTAAAGCAGATTTAAGTTTATACGCAGCCCACTGCAGGGCAAAGTTTTGGGTGTGTGATAGTTACTGGGAAACTAAGAATCATTAATAATAGCCATTTGCTCCATCTTCCCTCCTTCCTCCTTTTCTAAAAGGAAAGCCTCCACACCACTACAAAACAGTACCAAACGATACCACTTCTTGTTTCTCCTGACATTCACAAAAGGATGGAAACTGTAAAACAGAAATAATGACAACTTAAAACAGGAGTCCTTTATTTTATACACAAAGAAAGAAATGTTCAGAATTGAAGATGCAACGCCTCAAGTTTGCGAAACAAAAGTGCCCTCAAATCCCCCAAAAATCCTCTCAGTGTTGATATTTTGAAACTAAACAAAGTTTACAGATGAGTTTCAAAATATTATCATCCGACTACATATATATCACATTGTAATAAATACTGTAAGATGAATAATAAATTCACTTGTCTGGCCATAATGTTACACGTAAGTTCTGTAAGTCCTTGGTACACTGTGCAATAATTGACAAAAGCATTCCTATTGTGTGCATGTATGTGCAAATTAATAACTGGACTGCAGGTAGTGCTGGAGAAAAGGGGGCAGAGGCAATTTGTCAGTTTGATTCTGCCTCTGATGCCCTAAAAACTGACGAATTGACAGTCGGCATAAAGCCATCAGGGCTGGTGGGTCACCTAAAAATGAAAGAGAACAAAAAAGTATTAGTTTCACAGTATGATTTTTATTAGAGCCAACTTACAGTAACCCCAGTTGTCCCTGTAATTGCTATTCTAACCATTTCAGATCTGTTTAGTAATGACTAGATGCTCACGTGTGGCACCGTTCAGGTAACGAAGTTGTATGCGGGCTCCCCCTCTTACGCTGCTCACCGCTGGGAACAGCTCCACCCCATGAGGAAGGTCTTCAAAAGCTACGCCGAGAAAGCTGCCATCAACAACGAATCCCAGAGTCCCTGCGTCGGCGTCCAGGACCAGTAGGACGCGTTCAGGGATGGGGAGAGATGTCTCTGCCACTTTTGTCTCCGGTGAAGTGGAATCTCGTGGCCTGAAATCCTGCGCAGCCTCAGAGTGACAACTCCTCCTCTTTCCTGGGTAATGTCCCAGACTCTGTCCACCATGCCAGAGCTGATTGGTTTTGAGTTCCCAGCCCCAGGACTGTGCATCTCCACCCACCAGCACGTTGTACCCTGAGGCCTGCAGAGGACAGTCCTGCCCGGAAATGCCCATGACGGCGTGACTCCCTCTGTGGTCGGGGTTCCACAGCACCTCCCAGACATGAAGCCCACCTTTCACCCCCATCTCCGCTCGCACCCCATCGCTGCTAAGCTCAACAGGTGAACGTGTCACTTTCTGGTTGCAGGCAGAGAGCAGAAAGTGAGGAGAGCGGTGGACTGAGCTCCAGTGTGAGCGACTGTCCCCTGGAGAAACTGGGGAGGAGTTCAGAGTGACCGCGAGGCGAGAGGAGGTCGGGACAGCCAGTGGAGGGAAAACTGACGAAGAGGAGGGATGGCTTTCGGCTGCCCTGCTGTACAACCAAGCTGACAGTGAGAGACCCATTGGTAGAAACAGTCTACAGAGCTGGACACAGTCAGGGTCACTGCTAAGTGTCGTCAGAGAAGAACTGGGGAGAGGACAGAAAACAAAGCACTAGTTTATACACCGAAACAGAATATGATCAACTCTACTATACCTGTTAGCGAGCTCCAGTCAGTTGGAATTACAGCTTATTTGTGGTAAACATACCCATAAAACAGAACAAAATTTTCTTGGATAGGTGTTAAATGAACAAGTTAGAAATAGAAATAGAAAAGAGCAGCAACTGCTGATTAATCTTTTGTTTTCATACAGTAAAGTACATTCTACTTCACAGCGTACGGACTTATTTAAAATTCTTATTTATTTCTTCGTTGCAGAGTAAAGAATGAACTAACTATTTTCATAATCGATTAATCATGTAAGTCAGGTTTAAAGTAAAAATGACAAATATTCTCCTATTTCCGCCACTCAAATGTGAGGATGGGGATAGACTGAAGCAGAGTAGAGGAAAATAGGTAAGGTAGAGTACAGTATAGTAGAGAAATGATAAGATAGAATAAGAAGTAAAATAGTAGAAGGTAGAGTAGAGTGGATTAGATTAGAGTACAAGGTATGGTAGAGTAGAGCAGAGTAGAATACAATAATATGGAGTAGAGTGGCAGAGAGTAGGTAAGAGTTGAGCAGAATACTGAAGAAGTATTTACATCTTTTACATACGAAAAAGTCGCAATCCCACTCTGTGAAACTACTCCCTTAAAAGTTTTGCATTAAAAACTGTACTTGAGCAAAAGTAAAAATACCCACTGTTCGGCAAAAATTTATCCTATTTGTTGATGACAGATATATTAGAAGGTAAGCAGCGTTTTAATGCTGTTGTGGCCCAGGCAAACCCAATTCTAGCTATTTTATATACTGCTGGTAGTTTAAATTCACTGTTCTTGAATCTACAACACATCTCACTTTATATTCTCATTATAGGTTTTAACAAAATCCTAATCTGCAAAGCAGCTGTCAGACAAACGCGGTGGAGTGAATGGTGCAGCTACTGGACTTAAGGAAATGTGGTAAAGTGGAATAGAATAAGATAAAATAGAGACATACGGTAAGTTAGAGTACAGCAAACGATATAAAGTGTGGTTCAGGTAATGTCACCTGTTGAAGCAGGTCAGTAAAAAAAAACAAAAACAACAAACTGTCCTATAAGTCTTTGAGTCTTACCGGCTGTTCTGACGAATCCTTCCCTCTGGACGTGGCAGACAAGCTGTGTCCAGACATCCGCTCTCAGTGTCCGTATCTGGGTTTTGAAGACTCTCTTATCAAGCATCTCTTATCGCTGCTCGGGAACGTAACCGCTCTGTCTGTCTGTCTGTCTGCATGTCGGTCTGTCGGTCGGTCGGTCGGTCTGTCTGCTCCGGCGTTTTCCGGGACGACCTCCGAGACGGGAACAGCACAGTCCATCACCGCAGCCTGAGGCCACCCGGAGCTGCGGTGGCAAGGACGAGGGGTCCCGTGACGCGTTTCTACACCGATGCCCGTTAAAAAAGGAAAAGGGGGGGAAAAAAAACAAACAAACACGGTGAAACCACACTGTCCGATTTACAGGCTTCTCATCAATATCCCTCTGTTTTTGCCCTCTGATTTTTTCTTTCTTTCTTTCTTTCTTTTTTTTTTATCGCGTCCTGTAATGGATATAAACATATATAGCGAAACACAAGAAGAGAATTAAACTCGGGCTTTTGATCAACAAGATGAGAAAAATGAAATAGAATCCAAAGCGGCTCATTACTCCGGAAGAGCGCAGGCGCGCACGCACCAGCGTTGAGCCCTTCGCGCTGTCTTGCAGACAACGCTGAATTACTGGTCCAGTCTTTTCGGTTAAAATTAGATTGGTAGAAAGACAGAAAGCCGAGTGACTTTTGGAACGGGAACACAGATAGAAAACTTATGTAGTGGCAGGTAACCACCATTCACTGACCTGTTAATTGTTGTCTCTATTATTTGTTCTAAATGTCAGAATATATTAAAAAATCTGTTATTTTAAGTAACTGATTACACAGGCAGTTTATATTTTATTTTACATCAATCATTTGATTAAGGTTTTGTTCTGTAAAAAAGAAGACATTGAATAGTCTGGAAAAGTTCTATACCCAAAGATATATAGTTTACTATTGTACAAGACTAAGTAAAATCAGCAACTATTCACATTTGGAACCAGGAGGAAACGTGAAACCAGCATATTTTTGACATTTTTGCATAAAATTAAAATTGTGGCTTACACATTTTTATTCAATCAGCTAATCGATTCATTGAATATTCACTTTAGCTCTAAAATAAAAGTTTATTCAAATCATAGCTGCGGTTTAGTACAGGCTGTGCACATTGATAAAATTATGAGAAAACGTTAAATCATATGTTTATTAATATTTACATTTTGATTAAAGACAAAGGATTTACATGTGCACAACAAAAGACGTAATTTGTTAATCTGCTGGCATCTTGGTGGCCCTGAGGTCATATACTGATCCCAGTTGTGAACCACTGATACTAAACTCCACTTATTAGAAAATTTCAACTGCCCTCCTCCCCTATCTTTAACCCTAAAACCCCATGAGCCTTTGTAGGCCACATTAAATGAACACAATAATGATCCGTTCCTATTAGGAGCTAAAATTAGCATTGCTTTCTTGATTCCTATTCCCTCTTCCTTTCCCTCTATATATTTCCTTTGAGTGTTAAACAAGGCTAATTTCCCCAGTCTGTCAAATGTTGTTGAGGCTACAGCCCAGAAACGCAATCTTTTGTCTGTAGAACAGCACTGAGGGCCTCAATATCCATTTGACCTACTGGAGGAGAGCAGATATGAAAGTGGGTCACATCATATTGTGTATTGCAGGAATGTACAGAAAAAAAACAAAACAAAGAGCTTTTAGAAGTATTTGAGACCTGGATTTTTATTCTTAAAAACTGCTGCGTTTTCAGGCTCATTAATTGTACAGTACTATATGATGAATTTAAATAGTTTTTTAGGTTTGTAGAGTAAAGATGGATATGAATAATGAGTCATTTAAGGATATGTCAGCACACATAAATTGCTCCACTGGATTAAGTCAGGGAGCTCGTGTGAATTCTCACAGACTTTTTCTGACTTCAGGTGTCCGCTCTGTATTTAAAACCCGTTGGACAGATTGATTACTGAGACAGATAAATTACCTCATGCTACAAATGTTTCACATCAAATGATTGTTACATGTCAACATCTGCTTTAACTTTTTGGAAATGACATTTATCACAGACACTGGATCATTTTTCCATTCATTAATGACATTAATGACAAAATTACATTTCTCTACCTAGTTTGGGTATATACCAGAGGCTCAGTACACCACAGTATACTACACGTACATTTTTATCATATATGAAATTATTTTTTCACATCGAAAATTTTTAAAAAGATTGGCAATAGATCTCACAAATATTTCCTTGTGGTAATAATCACGTTAAACTCATTTATCCTATCATGACAAACATCATCAGTTGTAGGAATAGTTTGTGATTATTTGCTTTCTTGCCAATAGTTGGATAAGAGGATCGATTCCCTTCTCACTTATATTCACCATAATGATACAGCCAGCAGCTACTTAGCTTAGCACAAAGACTGGAAACAAGGGGGAAACAGTTAGCCTGGCTCTGTCCAAAAGTAGCAAAGTTTGCCTGCCGGCACCTCAAAACCTCACTAATAAATATGTTATATCGCGTTTGTTTAATCTGTACAAAAATCGAAATGTAAAAACTATAATTTTGATTTTTTTGGGGTGTTTATGTGGCATACTATTTCATGGCAGTGTCTTCACATCTAACTT
Source organism: Xiphias gladius (assembly GCF_016859285.1). Classification (NCBI taxonomy): domain Eukaryota; kingdom Metazoa; phylum Chordata; class Actinopteri; order Istiophoriformes; family Xiphiidae; genus Xiphias; species Xiphias gladius. The sequence goes on from NC_053421.1 coordinate 16,846,967, forward strand.
TCCATGAGAAAAGCGAAGATGCATATGTCCAAAATGGCAAACTATTAATTTAAGATCCACATGTGCATCTGCCCACATGCCCACTCTCTTTTCCCGGTCGTAAAGTTTGGGCTACATAAGGCTGGTGTGTTCCACCATTCAGTGGATTTTCTCTCCAGGTCTGGGCGTATTGTCCAGATGAGAGTGGATCTGGTAAGGCCAATTGCCAATGGAAAGTTCATCTGTGGATGGCACATTAGATGTCACAATCTTTGTATTTTTCAGCCGGGCCACCCTGATTTGTTTGGGATAAAAGTCGTAGACGCCGAAGATGAACATCCCTGGATTTTTGTTTACTGCTGACTCAACTGACATCAGCCAGGTTTATGGCTTGACTAGAAATACCCAGACACAAACATGACAATATAAATTAACACATTCCTTCATTAATGCACTTATTATCCATATTATTCCAAGATCACAAAACTCACCTGGCTTCAAAAATAAAGTACGTTCTCTGCTGTTCCACAATTGCAGGAGAAGGTGTCTGCAGTTTCCTTTGATTTCTGTGTGTTGCCAGTGAATTTTCAACATTTTATCACAGCGGTGTTTTCATAGTGTGAGCAAAGAGAGAAACTGCAAATTATAGTCAGCAAGTGTTAATTCTCTTAATTGTTTACATTTTAGCGGATGCAGTTGGCATGGGTGTTATACAAAGCATCCACCTGCAAAAAACTAGGATTTGCTAGGCAGGGCAAAAACAAATCCAGAGTGAAAAGACTGAACAAAGCCGAGATGTAACACTACTGTTTACTATAAGCTACACACACAGGATAAGATGGTTGAATATAATGTCTTAACTATTGTAGATTTAACTGATAAAGTTATCTTATAGTCAGTGAATTAGCTGAAAGAGATCAGCTGGTCTTGATGCAACAAAACGTCATGTTCCTGCCTGAAAAAATGATTTAAGCTGCCTTTGGTTTGGTTACAATGTGTCTATGACATGTTTATGAGAGAGATAAGGTAAAACAAGTGAACTCGACCTAGGAAAAAGATAAATGCTGAATCAGCATTAGGAATTTCATCAGAAGATGGATAAAAAACGCTCCTAAGCGAGCGTTCAATTTATGTAAATTATCTTTCGTTTGGTATTATATGACAAATATCTTGCCTTGTGTCCAATTGAATGTTTCTCTACAGAAGTCTACAGAAGCTCAGTTTTATAATAACAACCTAATCATTAAAATTAAATAAAACTTTACCAAAATTTATAATGCATTACTGTGATGGTTAATTTTTTTTTTTTTTCATCATTTGTTTGTTAAAAAAAAAAAAAAATAGTAGTTCTCCTTTCAGAATTTCAAAGTTAGCTGAGGTAGTTGAGTTTCAGAGTGAGTTGATTTGGACATTCAGATTCACAAAAAAATCAAACACATTTGAAATGAAATGTGCATAGTTTCCATTGAGAAGCTATATATCCTATTTTTCAGTTGTTGTTGTTGTTGTTGGTGTTTACATGAATAACCCCAGCTCCAAGCTCCTTAGCTGAGGCTCACTGTTGCTGACTTTACCTACAGTTGCTGGCACATTCATTTAAAGCTGTAAACAAACACCTAGGTAATACTGTCCGGCTACCAAAAGTTAATCAAAATATCTTATCCTCAAATATCAACAAAGCTCGTAGTCTAATATTGATGATCTTAAAGACATCCAGAAAAACAAAAAATTCTGGTCAACTGGTCAAAATTATTGTTAGCAGATGACTGTTCATACATTCACGTTTCAGCAAGTATGCTAAAATGTAAAATATTTACTTCATTTTGAATCATACATCTGTATTTGTCAATACATTCTATGTAATCTAAAATAATAATCTAAAATATGAAAAATATGCACAACATAAAAATTAAAACATAAAAGTGCTGTACAGCAGTTTTAATCTCTTTTAAATTAATGAGATACATGGCAATGCTGGGAAAAAACCTAATCACACACGTTCAGCGCTGTGGGTGAAGGAGTTTATCTTTTTATTTAGAGTTGGTTCATTTCTTTTTTCATGGAGTGTCTTTGTTTTTCTTGATAATTCGTGGTGGTACTTGGATTAGACACACTGATCCTTTGTAGCTTTCGTTTATTATAATCTGGAGCCTGTGAGTTTATCTTTGTCCTCAAGATGCAGGATCCCAATGATCCACAGATCTCATGGGGCCTTTAAATGCTCCAAAGATAACTGATACATCCAGTGTATCCAGTGTATTGGATCATGTAATTATTATACCTTAAATTCATGAAAGAATTCAACTTATATATATATTTTTTTTTTCATGCATACAACTATTCCCAGCCTGAAAGGCCTTACAAGACACCATCAGTTAATAGAAACCAGAACCAAAGTGCTGCGGATACACTTTTGAACAATAAAAAAAACAACTTTCACAGTCAAATTTTTATACCTTCATTGTCTACAAAAAAATTGTAAATTACTGACAAATCCAAGTAATTACCAATTCAGTAGTCCATCTTGCCTTCTTCAGTTTAGTTGAGCCATTTCATGGAAAAATTATCTCTCTGAAATTATCATAATTTTTAAATTGCAAAAGGAAATGGGACTTACTGTGCACTTCACCCAAATCACACAGAATCCACAATCAGTTCTCCTACTGATTATTTTGGTAACAGCAGGACCAGCCCTATAAACGCAACTAAAGATCTTTGACTTGTAGTTAAACAAGATATTACATATGATTCATGGTCAAACTGATGTTTAATATGCATACATGTCTTTAATTTAGGCTTTGACAAGATTTTTTCAAACCAGTTTCCCTCAAACTTCAATAAAAGTTTACTTTTAAGAAGTAGATATACAGCATAAAAATCTCAAGTACTGAGTAAAGCTTTTCTGTCCACAGGGAACTTGTGATTTACTTAACCACATAAAAACCCTCTTACTTATTCTGTCCTCCGTCATTTCAGATTGGGTCATTTCACATTTTTGCTTGTATTACGAATACTTCAGCCAAAACAGCAGACTACCTTAACTTGTTGGCACCAATACCAGACCTAGAATAAAAACAAAAAGAAAAAGAGAGTCACACATTGTTAATTCTGAGTCGTAATAATTTGGTTGTTGAGAAGTGTTAAAATCTAGACAGTTTGTTTCCTTAGACGCTCTTGTCAAAACTACAAGTGTTACATTAACTGATAAATTTGATGGGGTTGACTTTTATGCTCTATGATTTAAAAAATAATGAAACAATAAATCTTCTTTGACAGAAATACATTGATTCGCATCTGTGAGTTTCACTTTAGACAACTCCCAACAGCGCTGCTGATCCTTTTCGTTTTTTGTGTTATTATTACCTCCGCCAAGGATGTTATATTTTCACCTGTGTCTGTTGGTTTGTTTGTAGGTTGGTTTGTCAGCAGGATTACACAAAAAGCACAGAGCCGATTCGCACCGCAGTTGGTGGAGGGATGTGACATGGGTCAGGGAAGAACCCATTGAATTTTGGGGCAAACCCAGATCATTTACTATGAATTAGAATTTTTTTTTCTGGTCCTGTGTGTGTTGTTTGACATAGACTTTGGCGGAGGAATGCGCTCTACTGAGTACCATTGTACTTAGTTCTTAAATTAACACGATTATACAAGTGACAGATAAAGTGACAGATTTTAACATGGCATATTTATCTCTACACACTTTTTGCCTCAACTACTAAAATTGGAGGCCTATAGATTTTGATTTTCTTTCTCTTTTTTCCCAGTTAGTTTGGTCCTGTCTCTCACCACTAATGTTCTTCTTGTAGTAAATCACCCCAGCAATTAAAAAGACCAGACCCAGCAGCAGCCCGGCTATCCCAACAGCAATCTTATTCCTCTGTGACTCAGGCATGGGGTCTGAAAAAAAACATTTATCACACACACAAATTTACATACTGTAAATTCATATCTGTTAAAAGTCTTCTATCATAACTAATCGAGTGAAGATTTTTCAGTTGAGTGTTTTTTTTTTATTGATAAGGATGAGGTTCACGAACAATTTTGCTGCGGTAACATTGGAATTAATACAATCTATCCTGTTTCGCCTCATACTTCCTGTCACTCTCTTACCCCAGTCATAAAGTCTGGGTTCCTTGAGGCTGGCGTGCTCCACCATACAGGTGATTTTCTCTCTGGGTCTGGGTGTGTACTCCAGAATGGAGTGGATCTGGTAGAGCCAATTCCCATTGGACAGCTCATCAGTGGACGTCACATCAGATGTCCACATCTTTCCGTCCCTCAGCCATGTCACTCTGATTTGTTTGGGATAAAAGTTGTACACACTGCAGATGAGCATGCTTGGATGTTGGCTGCTTGCTGCCTCAGCTGACCTCAGTCTGATGTCTGAGGGCTCGACTAGAAGAAAATAGACAAAACAGCTGATAAAATAACAGGTCTTTTATTAATCCACTTATTATGCACCAATAACGCTGACTGTCTGTAATGCTGTTGATTACAGCCTGATAATTACAGTGTAAAGAATTTGTTCATATGACATACCAATGAAATACTTACTGGGTGGTAATGACAGGTAGAAGGGAAGAAGTACAGGGAATAAAGAGTAAACAAATTTGGATTTAGGAGGGACCTAGAAATACAGTGCAATTTAGGCCAGTGTAAATTAAATATTTCAATAATTACTGGTTGATGACTTAGTAATTACTTAGTAAAAAATCCTTTAATATTAAGGTTAATATTACAATAACTGCAACATTTTGACTTTCATTATGCACACATAGAGGGAAACTGTAATAGCTGGAGAAATGTTCTTGGTGTCCCTTAAAGCGGCTTTAATCGTTATCTTTATAACAGCATACCTAGTAAAAATGTGCAGACAATGTGAAAGGGGTCACTCATAGTGATGAACCTACAGAGAGTTATCACCTTACAATATGTAATTGTCTGCCGCTAGGGGTCTCTCAATCAAAACAATAACAAAGATTACAATTAGGAAGTTAACATTCTTTCCATGTTATTTGTTGAGGAAGTTTATAATGGGAGATGAATTAGCTGCAGAGGTCTCCTCCTCTCCAGAACAGGTGATAAAAACCGGTAAAGGACGTCTCGGAGGGGCTGCGAGCATGAGCTGCCACTAACATTTACTCAGATTGTTTCTCTGATAACTTAAGATCCAGACATCCGATGTCTGAAATCCTTCATCCAGTTAAAATATATATTCAAAAATGACCAAGATCTAAAAAGTGTATTGTAAAAACATGACTTACAACTGGATAAAAAGTCAATTCTGACTGCTTCTGGCAGACAACCACAACGCTGATGCATGCGAGAAGGGGATATGACACCATTGACAGATGACCAAATGAAACGGACCGTTACCTTGATTAAAATTAGGGATTTCTCTAGGTTTTTAATTTTCTGCAAACATTTGGAATAATGTAAGTACACAACTCAACAAAATATATAACATAGGTATAGTTGATTATAGATATTTTAATGTGGAAAAGTTACATATTATACCTTTAAGGAGTTTTAGCTCATTTTTTAGCTGACCCGCCCACAACTTTACTCTTTTGGCTCATTCTCACTGCTCTCATAGTTTTCGGCCACAGCAGGCAGCTGTTTTCAGTTTAAAGGCTGTAAAAACCCACTGTACACTACCTGCACTCAGCACTAAACAGCAGACAGACACAGTTAACAACTAGCTAGTATACATAGTGGAGCATTAGAGCAGCTGAAGAGCAAGACGTGTCCCTCAGGAGTTTGTAGAGACCATACAAAGAACTAAAAGAGAGTGAATATTGGAGTAACAATCACGAGGTGGCCAGGAACACGAGTCCAAATTATTGATAAATGGTGGATTTGTAAGTAAGCTGTTTAGTAACGATTTCATCATATCAGCTTACAAAGTGATAACAATTTTATGCACAACTGTTGCTTTAAGAAACTGATGCATTCTAGTCATGAGGATGGTAGCAATGATGTTGCTTATGATTAAGCCTAAGGGCTTTCCTTTTTTCCTTATTTTCTTTTTTAATCCATCCTCTTTATTTTTGTAGTTACCGTTATCATTTATTGTCTTTATTATATATTATTTCCAATGTATTTTCCATGTCAGTCAGGCTTAATCAGCCTTATTCTGAAGCTTTGAACTTTGGTTCAGGAGCTGCACCAGTGGTTCGTTTGGACCAGTTCCACAGAGTAGAGTTTTACACATGACTAAATTAAAACTTCTACTTACGTAGAGATTAGTTGCTACTAAATATTTACACCCATTAACTGCCAGGTGTAAACGCTCTGTAGCTAACTGAACCAACTGACTAAAGGCTAATGTTAGCTTGCTAATATATGACCCATTTAGTGTGAAGAATAAAAGAGATAATATGGAATACGGTCGACGTATCTGACCTGAAACTTAATAAATGCTGCTTGATAAATGTTTAAATTAGATTTCAAAAAACAACACACTATACCTCAAATTACAAAACATCCACTAACTACCCACTAACTACCATAATCTGACATTTCCCTCTCATTTCTAAACTGTCTCAATACTACTTACTCTGAAGCACACAGATTTCTAACGTAAATAAAATAAAGTAATACCTACACTTACCAAAGATAATTCTTTTTTTGCCTCCAAAACTGGTAATTTTTGTTTTTTTTAGTTTTTCGCTCTTGATTGGACAGTACAACAGATATTTCCTTGCAATTGATATACACATACTATACTAAAGTCTTGACTTGTTAAGACATTTCTTATGTTTCAGTGGTGCAACCTGACTTAGTAAATCACTCGTTTTAAACTTGCTAGTAGTTACTAGGAACTTAGGAAGGACTCTACTTTCAAACAAAGTAGTGGATTTATGAATAGCTGGTGCAACACAGTCCAGTGCCACAAATCACAAGCAAACAAACAATATACCCCATTACTACATTGTAATTCAGTGAAAAAGGCATGAACAAAAAACAAACACAAAATTTTTGAAGAGGGACTTATTCTCTAACCTCTTATCTTTTTCCCCTGTACTTACATATTTGTCCTGCTATATATACCAAGTAAGCATTTTGATGATGCCACATACATACTAAATAAGTACACTGTAATTTGCAGGCTGTAAAATGAAGCATTATCAGAGTTTCAACTTTCAAATCACCTGGTCTTGAAAGGACATCGAATGCCAGTGGTATGTGGGTTTTGCATTTCTCTTCATTCTTTCTTTCTTGTTTCAGAAAAGCCAGGTTTTTGTTCAGGTCATCTGCAATTCTCTTTGTTTTTTCTGTGTAGCCAATAACTTTCCCCAAAGTGCTGTTATATTGGCCAAGAAGCACCTTATTGAAGTAGATTTGTTCCAGATAAACGGCTTCATGGGTGGAGGTGAACTGGCAACGAAGTAATCCGTATCCGAAGAGAGCACCTGTAGCATAAAGTAAACAAGCATTAAGTGATGTAGAAAGTCGCATTTTCTCATTTATGACATGATCACACATACTCTGTGTTTCAAACCTCGAATAATGTGCAGGAGCTCTTTTTATTTGTGTTGTAGCCATAGAGGTGGAAATCATGAATCACACTGCTGATTCGAATTCTCCATTCAGTTCAAAAAATTGTTGTACATGTAGTACATGTAATCAAGTACTGTATTTAAATACAATTCTGAGGTTCTTGAACTTTGAGTATTTTAATTTTATGCTACTTTATATGCCAACTACAAAAAATTTCAGAGGAAGATATTGAACTTTTTACTCCACTACATCAATCTGACAGTTGTAGTTACTAGTTACTCTGCAGTTGAAGATTTTACAAGGCATAAATACGAGGCATTGTTATTCAATAAGTGAAGCGTATGAAAGTTTGAGTGAAGTATCTCTCCCACAGTTGGTTACAATACTATTCATAAGTAATAATAATCCAATATTAGAAAAGAATGTTACTCTAACAAAGTCCATTTTGCTGTATTGTGAATACTTATAGTTTTATAATCGTACACTTTGCTGGCAATACCTACATACATCTAATAATTCAGTAATGCGGTGTATCTGCTTTTAGTCAACTTTAGTCAAAGATCTAACTACTTCTTCCACTGTTCGTTCCCTTTTTTTGTCGCACATTTTTGAATGTCGCATTATCATCCAAAGGCACTTCAATATGTACGGCAGTAAGTGAACGCCTCGCCGTTTAACAACAACAGTAAGTGAACGCATCAGTGTTCCGCGGAACTTCAGTAACCTACGTGTTAGGTCGGCGTCGTACGGGCAAGGTGAAGTATGTTTCCTCGCCGATACCAGTTTGCCCTTATCTTTACCCGAAACTAACCTTCACCTGATCCCAACCTGGTTCTACTTTATCGATTTGTCGCGGCGGTTTGCCGCGTGACCACATGAACCACAGTTAGGGAGACTACACAGAAAGTCTTTTTGTGTTTCTTTTTTTTACAGGTACCCATTACTCTGACCGCCACAACTCTTTACTACCAGAGAAACGGTATTTGACCAAGGTCTGACACAATAAACAACGTTTATGATTCTTCGTTAGCAAACTCGGTATAACCTCCTGTGATATTGCTAGCCATTTCCTCCGTTTAAGCTGCAGGTGGTAGCCGGCAGCAGCGGGTCTTGTGTCGAAGTCTGTTCCACCCTCGTGTAGAGTTTTTTTCCCCGCATGTTAAAATGTTTTTTTTGGTTTTTGTTTGTTGTTTTTTTTTGTTTCCCCCCTCCCCACGGTTATGGATAAGGTTCGGTTCAGGTTTAGTTACGGTGAAACGGGTATCGACAGGAAAACAGTCCTTGACACAACACTGGTATCGGAGGGAGCCGGTAGGCGACTCGGATCATCTTCATTTCAGTGGTACATTCAGTCTGATGCTAATCCAAGCTGTTAGTCAGCTCAGTACAAGCATTATATACAAGTTTAACAGTTCAACAGTCTAAAACCTCAGCTACCTAAAAGCTACTCATTCCACCAGCGTTAATTCAGTGATTCAGTGCAACCAGTTCACTTTAAATTGACTAATCGATTCATTCATATATGCACTGAGCACCTCAAAGCAGCAGCTGAATGTTTGGCTCTGCCCTGTCTGTATTATTTTTTTTCGAGCAGCAACACAAGTAAATAATGACAGATACTGTTTTAACGTTACTTACTTGCTCTTGAAAATAGCAAGAACACACACAGCAGTGAAGATAAGCTGTGAACGTGCATGGTATCAAACGAGAAAAGACAAAATGGGGAAAAAAAATTGGTCTCACACAGGAATCATGAGGAAGTGAAACAGCTGCAGCAGAGACTGACCGACATTTATTAAAGGTGTGGCACACATTTGTTTTCATATTTTTATGCTGGAATTGTACAGACAAATTGTACAAGCTTGGTTTAACAGACACCACTATCATTAAATTTCGTTTTTTCTATACTTTAGATTTTGCTCTGCATGTTACACGCCAGGCAGTTGTCAAGTGTTGGTGTTCTGGTCATCTGTAGGGACAACACTTTATTTTATTTTGTCCAATATATCATTTATTGAAATGTTTTATTATTTGATCTTAGTATTGACAGATTAATTGGTTAATTTTTAAAGTCATTTAATTAACCTTGAAAGATTTAAACAAGGGAAATGGTTGAATATATACTGGAAAATATGTAAAGGAGGAAAAGGGAAGTTTACGCAATATAATGTATTACATACAGTAGATATTATCATACCCCAGAAAGATTCCACAGAATGAACCTGATGAAGTATAATTTGTGTTGGAAATGAAAAATGGAACTGGGAACTTTCCTAGATTTTATATGGGGATTTAAATTAGTGAGTGAATGATCTGCAATCCAGTGCAGATCATTGTGCAAATTCACTGCGCTCCTTTTTGGCCAATCAGCTTACACTGTATGTTTTTGACCATTTCCATTTCCATCGAGCCTTTCGTCACGCCTTAACATTGTGAAAACTTATGGCGTTCAGCTCGGAGTATCATCTCCGGAGAAATGAAGGAAACGTGAAAAGGAGTTCCGTGAATCTGCACTCTTCCTCATTGCCCTTCCTCCACAACCGGATGTGTGTCACAGTAAACTGAAATTGGATGGTAAAAACTGAATTTGAATTGTGAAAACTGAATGTGGAAGTACGTAGAGAGTAGGATTTTCAGTGAGGAACAAATACAGTTTCAGAGTAAATGAATTCAATTTCATATTATTACATTCAGTTTCAAGTTTATTTGAATTCAGTTCCAAACTAATAAATTCAATTTCAAATGATGCTATTCAAATTCAGTTTTTTAATGCAATTCGAGTTGAGCAATACTAATTCAACTATAAATGATTCAGTTTCTAGTGACACATATTTCTGCCTATAGTCTGCACCAATGAAGTCTGCAGATTCCAAGATCTCTTGTAGACCTTTAAAGATCTGCTCTGCCAGCAGGAGACCTGACTTGTACATTTCAAGCAGCAACAGGCCCATCTTCCTCCGAGTGTTGCTGCTGCCCTCGAATGTCAACTCTACAGCAGACCTGACAAACACATGGAGGACAGAGGGGCAGGTTTGCTCTGCCATGCAGTGCAGGGCTTCTCTCAGGTTGCTTCTGTTCAGATATTTATCAATTACGACCTCAGAGAACGTCTCCATGGCCTCCTCTGTGAGTAAGGGCTTAACACGAGGAGAGCGAGTGGGCCCAGTCTTATCTTTCTTCAGCTGTAGCTGGCTGTCGCTTTCCTCACTCTTGTCCAGAGTCAGCTGTGACTTTCTATCCACAGTGAGCTCGGCCTGGGGGGCAGAGGCTGAGGCTGCATCCTCGGCCTTAGGAACTCTGCAGCCAGTTTGTCCTGAGGATTTTACAGGATCAGCTCGCTGCAAGGCTGAGGATTGGCTGTCAGTTCCCTTCCTATTCACCCAGGTCGGATCAGTCTCGGGCAACCAGTTTATCCGTCTCAAGTACACTGTGACCTTCAGCATGAGGGACACCCTGGATGATGTCTTCCCTTCCTTTCTAATGCCATCCATTCTCTGGAAGTACAAGTCCATGACCCACTTTGCTGTGATCACCTCGAGATCCTTGCCGATAGTACTGAAGAGCTCACACAGGTACTCCAGACACTCTTCATCTAGGTTGTATAAGAGTCTCTTGATACAGCTCTGCATGAAAGCCTCAATCCGAATGTTTGATTTGAAGAGCTCCCTCATAAACTTGATGATACTGACTGAGCGACGGGAAGCTTTGGCATCATCCAGCTGTTTCTTCAGTGGCTTGAGCTTTTCTTCCTTTTGATATATTACAAGGAAATGCACATATTTTACTGTGCTCTTTGTCAAGGTTAACACAAATTATTGGGAACAATTGTATTTTCATGAAGAAAAACTTTCATTCTTTTCTCTTAATGTTACATTTGTTTTATTTTAATCCCCCCCATTTAGAAAAACTTTGATATTCATGATAATATAAAAAAAACAACAACAACAACATATTTCTTGCTTACTTGACAGTCTACAGCCATCTCTGTCTCCTCTCAAAGACATTGTCTCTGCCATGGTTTTGTTCAAACTCAGCCTGGCAGCATCTCTGAGAATTTGGAAGATGACAACGGCTGTTGGGTCAGCTGTGGTTGGGACTTGGAACTGAAGAGAAGAAAACTATAGGGAAGCCTTGTTAAGACAAGTTCAACTCACATCTTTGGAAAACATTGTGATATTTGTATGGAAAGGAAAAATATTTAAAATAAAATCAAAATGATGTAAACAGTGATCGGCGTGTGCTGTTTATTTTCTCAATCTTGTCATGAGCATTGGAGACTAAAAATGAACTCGTAATTGGAGCAAATCAAATTCAGGGAAAAAGAAAGGAAGGTGATAAGAAAAATTATAAAAATTAGCACCCAGTCATCGATGGATCCCTGACCTTTGAGAGACAGTGGCATATGTTGGCATAGAGCACAGATGAGTTTGATCTGGGCATGGCACTCTTAAAAGATAAGGTTGAAAACTTCCTTCAAACTCTCATCTGTCTCCATTGTCAGCTCCTTCAGCTTTGTCGTTCAATCCTGAAATGTTTCAGGAGTCAGCCTTTTGAAAATGCTTTTAACACAGCTGATGATCTCCTTTGGCTTGGCCTGTTGGTCCTCCTCAAGTTCCTCAGCGGAAAATTTACCTTTACATTCCCTCTGTTTGGGCACCTTTTTCATCCTCCTCTTGTTTGGAGGAGGCTGAACAGTCTTGTAAAACAGCAGCCTCAGTCTGTTTGCAGTCTGTCTTCATCCTCCTCTGGGTGGATGAAAATCCAAAAGCAACGTTAACTTGTGGTTGCTCTTTAGAGAAGGCAGAATTCACAAAAACGAGAGGCTCAGTTAGAGTGAGTCCTCTCTTTATGCTCCACAGGTTTGATGAACTTTCATCTATTTTCTTCCTTGAGGAGGCTGAGAGCTCCACTAAAATAACACGTTCCCTTTCACTGAGCCTCATGTAGATCTGTGAAGGTTAACTTCATACTTTTCTGCACTTCTCCCGTCATGTTCTTTTGTGTTTGTTCTGTGTTTGTCTAACAAATGGAAGTTGTGTCGGACGGCACCCATCTTCGAACTCGGCCTTCATTTTGATGTCAGCTACACACCAGTGAAGTTTCGTGACTGCATCTTAAATGGTTGCGATGGTATTGCTGTAACAAAATTTGCCCTATGACATATAAACACTTGCGAAAGTACTCAAAACCGCCCCATGCGCTTAGCGGCCGGTGTACAGTCTCCCTTAGCTGCTGGTTGTGGCAACAGCTGAAAGTCCCCAAATGAATTGAATTTTATGTGACAGCTACAGTTACTAATATAGATAGAGAACAGTTGTGAAAAATATATTCAAATCATTAACTTAAGCAGAAGGAGAAATACCATACTGTAAAAAACCCAAGATTACAAGTGAAAGTCCTCTGAGCAAAATCATAACTGAGTTAAAGAAGGTAGGTGTCAGAAAAATGTACATAAAAGATCATAAAACGTGATCATTATGCGCAGAATATTATAGGTTCGGTTCAGGTTTAGAGTTATATTATTACGTACATTGTGTTATTGGATTGTCATTATTGATGCATTAATGTGTGAGCAGTATTTTAATTTTGTAGCTGGTGGAGGAGAAGTTAAGTTTTACTACCTTATGTACCGTTTGGGAATTTAATCTGTAGCAGTGCAGCATATTTTATAACATCATCATATGTTTGAATGTAAAGTTTAATCTGTAAAGTATTATAGTGGTCAGATAAAGGTAATAGAGTAAAAAGTTTAATATTTCCCTCTGAAATGTAGTGGAGTAGCAAAATACGTTAGCAGAAAATGGAAGTTAAGTACAAGTTCCTTAAAATTGTACTGAAGCACAATAAAGAATCAGAATCAGCTTTCATGATTAAGTGTGTTTATGCATACAAGGAATTTGACCCCAGTTTCCCAGGTACAGTTGAAGTCTTTATTTCAATACATTTTATATTACATGGTAATATTTGAATACACAACACTGCAATAACCTAGAAGGCACACTGAAACAGTGGTAAATAAATTATGAAGAAATTAAATAGTTACGTAAGTGTTACATACAAGATATGAGACCCTTTTACATTCAATGTGTTAATCTAAAACACTTCTTATGATAAAAAGTGGATTCCTGTAATCCCTGATATAATTGTAGATAGCACTGTTCCATAGCAAGAAGCTGCAGATGCAGACCTCTCGTAGCATCTCACTTTACTTTAGGCTTAAAAGTAAAGTATTATCGTTTCCATTTCTGTTCTTAATTTAAAGTTACTTTAGTCTGTGTTAAATTCTGTCTACATGTAAATTACATGTTGAAACACAGCCGATGCCCTTCCTCCACAAGCAGATGTGTTTCACAGTGAACTGAAATTGGATGGTGAAAACTGAATTTGAATTGTGAAAACTGAATGTGGAAGTATGTAGAGAGCAGGATTTTCAGTGAGTAACAAATACAGTTTCAGAGCAAATGAATTCAATTTCATATTATTTTTTCTTCTCTGTGTGCTCAGGAAATATTTTGTTTACAAAGGTGTCTGTAAATTTCCCACACTTAAACTTCACATTTAATTTGTTCTTGAATGAGCCATAAACAGGCCTGATATTCATACCTCTCTTGAAACCAACTCATGGACAATAAATGGCGCAAATTTGCATTGCACTCAAAAATTGTTTGCGTAAAATTCATATGTACAACCATCATCAATTTGATGCGTATAATCGCTCTAAGAATGAGAAATTACCTTCCATGGTGTCTTTTGACAAATAAAAATGTTCCAGCCGCGATCCCCAATAAGCCCAGAGTCAGACCCACTCCACAGAAAACATCTGGTCCATGACTTTGATGACTAAACTCAGGTTCTGCAGAGGACCGTGAGAAAAAACATGCATCATTACAGACACAAGGAATAATTTCACCAAAAAAAATCACTATTATTTTAACATTTAAGTGCATTTATAAGATAAAACAATCACCCCAGATCCTTGTTTTAGGCCTCTCCAGGGCTGAGTGCTCCACAGTGCAGCTGTAAATGTCCCCTTCACTTGGTATGAATGTCAGGGTTGAGAACTGGAAGAAGGTCTGATCATTATTGGGATAATATCGACTGATTGACACCCCGTCCAACACCGGACGGCCATTTTTAGTCCAGCTGACTTTGATGGAAGGTGGGTAGAAATGATTCACAAAGCAGATGAGGCTGTTTTCAACTCCCACCTGAACTTCTTCAGCAGAGTAGAGGGTACTCTCAGGGGGTTCTTTAGTGGGTTTAAAGACAAATAAAATCCCTCATCAGCATTTCAGCAATCACATCACCACAAAGATCAATGTTGAGGTTAATTTCCCTTTTTCTTACAGTAAGATAGTATACAGTTTACCTCTCTCTTCTGGTGGATTTTTCTCCTCTGCTATGAAGTATGCAACAATTGCTGAACACGTGTTCTTGGCTTTCATAGCATCATTATATACACCTATGTCCTCAAACATTTCCCTTGGGTCCAGCACGAGAAAAGTGGGCACAGTGTATACAAGCTCCTGTCTTTCAAAGTCCACGTACAAAATCTCTTCAGCATCAAATTCAATCTGCACCTCAGTTCTACCATTGTCAAAGCAGCCGATAACATAGACAACTTCATGGGCAACTGAAAAACAGTAAAGTGGAAATGAAGAAAATTATAAAGATATTGGTATAAAATTTTAAAGAAAAAAAAAAGCTATACTGAAGATTATTTTTGACAAGCAAGTGGCTTCTTCTTTCAGGCATTTGTATTTTTAAAATAAACTTTAAAAAGTCTCCTATTAATGTTAATATAAGTGTACTATTATTTTTTTACAACAAGGAAGTAGTAAATTAAAATTTATTTACTTTGTGAAAAGGCGCAGAAGGTGTTGAGTATCAGGATTATAGCAGCAGAGTGCCCGATTTCTGAGCAGGAGATCATCATCAGTCGAGATTCTCAGCATGAAACAAAAAGCTTTACTTCTGTTTCCTGTAAGAACCATACAGCACAATCACATGACCAGAACATGTGCTAAACAAAGCAACCAAAGGAAATAATGTGGTGGGTGGTGGCCCCACGGGGAGGGCCCCGCCCATTGGTAGTCTCTCTGTTACCAAGAGACTTTACCCCTTTTAAAAACAGGTGTGCCTAGCCAGCACTCCCTTTGTTTAAGCCTGGCAAAGGTGGCACATTCACAACTCTGAAAGAGAACATTATTATTTTGAGTGTAACCTTTAAAATTGTTCTCAAGACTTATTGAAATGAGCAAATTATAAATAGCAAAATGTAAAAAGAACAATTGATGTAAGAGCATATTTATTACAGTGAATAATGTTAAAAAGCTATAATTTTCTTAAGAGGACATATGAGGAAAATGCCTAACCTACTGAAAAACAAAATAAATCAAATCCCTGTCCTAAGATCTTGACCCTTGGCTGATCAACAATCCTGTATCCAGACAGTTATGATCACCAAAAGCACTGGAAAACTATAAAACTACATAAATCCTTATATAGAAATAAGAGCTAGATCACAGCTTCTGTGCTATGTAAATGCTGATTGTAACACAGCAGTTTAACCAGTTTACCTGCAGGAGAGAGATACCTTAAAGTTGGCAACTGGTGAGAAATGACAATGTAGATAAGTAAAGCTATTGTACCTGGATCATCATCCAAGAAATGTACAGTATGCGGAAAAATATTTTTACCATTTAGCCTTCTAGTATTGTTGTGGAGGGGTTACTTTCCACTTGGATTTTAAACATAATATTTAAAAGCAGTGGAGATCTTTATTCTTAAAAACCAGCCTCGCTTTTATTTTATCTGATAAAATCATACAATCTACAGAAGTGATTCCCAACCTTTTTGGCTTGTGAGCCTTTAGAGTGAAGCCAAGTACACTCGTGGCCCCTTTTTGCAGGTTGCATTTGTGTATTGCATAGTTATATGTAAATGAGTTGCAAGCAGTTCATTAAAAGTAATTGATTAATATGTGTAGTTTTTAGAAGCCACCATAGGTAAATTATCCAGTATTTTATTAAAAGCAAAGATTGGAGAAAAATCTGAAAAAAATTAACATAATTTTGTGAAGCAGAAATATTTTTTCTTTCTTTTCTTTCATATTTAATATCGTGGCGGGTCACAACCCCTAGCTTTGGAACTGCTAACCTATAGCACTGAAGGTTGTATTGTTTCTCAGCTAATTAAAATAAGCAATCCTCAACATCTTCTTTTTTTAAGAGAGTTTGTAATCACCCAGTAAGCACAGACTCAGATACTCTCAGTGTGCCCTGGCAGCATGTCAATGGGTCCTTCCATGTTTAAAGAGAAAATGAAACGAATAAAATCGCACTAATAAAATGGCACTGAAAAGCTTAAGGCACAAATGGCAACCTGGAGGCAGACAACACCAACTGCATGACCACTTTCTTTAAACTTTTGTTTACTGGAAATTCGAGTTTTGATTGGTTTATTGATATGAGCCATAAATACTCGAAATTGACATTTCATTTATTTTAGAGAAAACAGTCAAGACTGTGAGTAAGATGTTTGTTTATTCAAATAAATAATAAAAAGGTACAAAAAGGCAACTCGACATAGTAGCTTACACAAGAACAGGTAACATGATTTTATTTTACTAAATGTACTTTTTTTTTAAATTTCATGTAACAAAATTCCCACGTTAGGCTGCAGGGGATGCTGGAGGTCCATCATTTCTACCACATACCAGTGCTGAAATAAATCCAGACCTAATCTAATATTTTTGTGACACAAAGCTAGACTGTGACTCATCAGTTATACGGGATATGGTTCTTGTAAATGTTTATGGAAGAATAAGATCTAGTAAACTGTTTTTTTTTTAATCATTTCTCAACACATGTCCGTTTTAATAAATTTTAAGTAAATTCAGCTTTTTAGTTTTCATTGTCCGACCCATTTAAAAAAAATGTAAATGTGAGTTCTTCTGACTTGAAGTCTTGTGACTTAAAATGATAATATGAAAGAATGGACTGCTAAGTGTTCACTTAACTCAATAGTCCACCCACAGAGTTTTCACTTATGTTGCCTAATTAGAGTTCTTCTCAGGCATGTAAAGACTAGTTTATACATATATATCATAATAATGCATAAACTAGTCTTTACATGCCTGAAAAGAACTCTAATTTTTATTATTATTATTAATTATTATATATTGTGTTTTTAGACCTAGTTATAAAAACTAACAGTTAGGCCTACTTTACTTAAAATGAGTGCATCTGTAAGATACAACAATCACCCAAGATTCTTGTTTTAGGCTTCTCCAGGGCTGAGTGCTCCACAGTGCAGCAGTGGTTTTAGTTCTGGGGTCAGGGCCCTTAGAAATGATCATTTTATACATAATTTTTAAAGTGCAACATTTATTTTTTTGTTTTGTTTTTGTTTTGCTTTCTTTACGGAGTCTTTGCTTTTTTGTTTTGAATTACTAGATAACTGCACCTCTTAAGGCCTAAAACAGGGAAGAAGAATCTAAATTGGTTGACCTGGTTATTATCCATACAGATACGCAACCGGTGACGGGGGTGTCACAGGTAGAACCTGCTTCATTTTACCATTTATCGGCTGTATTGAAGGCTGTAAAAGGGACATTTCTCAGCATCTGCTGCTATGATAGTGTTAGTGCTCAACTAAGGTGCACAGCCAAGTTTACCATTAGGATGTCCTGGGTGTGGAGTCAAAAGCCTTTCAATCCAAGGGCATCTCAGTGGATCCTTTCATGTGCAAAGAGAAAATAAACATAATTTGGGTGAGTCACTAAATGCTATTCACAAATGGCAATCAAACAGCACAGGAACATTTTCTTTTAATTTATGTTTAATAAAAGTTGGAGTTTTGATTGATTTGATGAAGAGCAAATAGCTAATATAGTTGCTTTACATTTTAAAGGACATGGATGCTTTATATATATATATGGATGTTTTTCACAGCAGACGTTTTGACTTGTCATGATGGGAAAAACACAAGTGGTATTAACATTAATGCTGGCGCTGTTCTTTTCCGCTGTCACGGTGAGTCATGGCAGTTTGACGGTGAGCCAGCAGGCACTGAAAATGAAGCAGCTAAACGGAATTCGGCCATCAATAATTTTATTATTAAGACCTGCTTTTCTTACCGTGACATGTTAGTCTGCCTGCCATACAAACTGACTCACACCAGGTTATAATGTGTCAAAAGTGTTCATTTGACTCATAAAATTGTGAGAAATTCATATTGGATTCAGTTTTTTTTTTTTTTTTTGTAAAACCTTGGACAAACAGGACAGTTTGGAGATTGCCATCTCATTTTGTAGGAAGTGTGGTGTGAAGGCTGTAGCCTTACAGATGCAAGAGGTGGTAAAACTGAAACAGGGCTGCTGTCTAATAAAACAAACCATGACAAGTTAAAACAACAACAGACACAAAATAAAACAAATCCCCTATATTCCCCCCCAATATTTCATTTTTTTCCCAAAATGAATGGACAATTTTAATTTCAGATATATTGTAGTGAAACATGAAAATTTCTCAACATTTTGTGTTGTATCTTGCATGTTGTATTTACATTGAATCTAAGCAGTTTTGTTCTCTCAATTTAAACTACATTTCAACACATTTAAACTTTTCTAATATTATTTGGCCGGCAGGTGGCGCTGGAGGCCCGTGTTTGCTGGCGGTGCTGGCGGCGCTGGCGGCGCTGTGCGTGTGGAGGGAGCCGCCTGTTGGTGCTGTTCTGGGGCATGTGGCTCAGAGGAATGGGGCCGTCTTCCTCCCTGACCCTGGCCAGTCGATGAAAAAACCGACCGAGCGGTAAAAGGGTTGGGGATGCACAACGGGACAGAAGAGACGCAGCTTTACAGGCAAAAAATCAGGAATGCTGAAGCGGCTGAACATGGAGTGTGGCCTCCTTTGCGGAATAAACCTTTTGTACGCTGATGTGTCCGGCCAGTGAGTTAGTAAAAGCAAAAGATTTGGTTTCTACTTTGTGTTTTTTAACCGTTTGCGTTGACACACACATCTGCAATGATGCGGGCTGTGGACTGGAGCAGGACCGCTGCGATTGTACTCTGCCTTTTGGGATATCTTGTTTCCAAAGCTGTCACCAAGACATTTCCGGAGGACACAGCCACAGAAGGTAAAAGTACATGTAACGCGTTTGCCCACTCGCATTGTCCGAGAAAACTGCCCGTTAGCGGGCTATTTTGGTGGCTAATGGTGCCGCTAGCCAGCTCGGATGCTGATGTGACCTAAACTTAGCTAACGTTAGCGAGTTAGCTGGTGTCACACAGAGAGGGAGAGGGAGAGCACGAAAACTTCACCGTATCTGAAATGTTTGCAATAAAACCCGGTTCTCTGCACCTGAATAACACTTTAAACCAACACCCTTTCAAAGTGCCGTAGTCAAATGTGCGGAAAATAGGTTGTTAGTGACAGAAAACATGCGCTCATGTTGTCCGGATTAATTCGGCAGAGGAGCAAGAGTGGGTCCAGCTGCTGAGGTTTGTCATTTTTAGCGTTGCTACGTTTCAGAAAACGCTCTGCTTTCTCTCTCTCTTTGTATCCATCTGGCTAGACTGATCACCGTATACAGTGCACGCATAGCTTTCCTAGTCTACAGAGCTTGCACTGTTTATAAATTCAACATGGTGCTTTTTGGAAGGCGGGTGCTGGCTGTCTATGTGTCGATTTAAGGTCCTGGTTCAAACCATAATGACTGCGACCATCCGCCTTGCTCAGGTATCCCTTAGCAAGTAGATACAAACCAACAAAGTTAAACTTTAGAGGTGGCATTTCTGCCAGGGCTGCAACAGATTGTTTATTATCTAGTAATCTGCTGATTGATCATCTAGTCTATAAAATGTCAGAGTATAGTTAAAAATGCCTGTCATAATTTACCAGAACCGAAGCTAACATCTTCACAGTGCTTGTTTTTGTGCAGCTAACAGTCGTAAATCAAAAGCGACGCAGCAATTTTGGGGAATTTTGGCAATACAAATGACTTCAGCAGTTAGTTGATTATCAAAACAGTTGCCAATTAATTTGCTGTTAATATACTATCAAATGTCAGGATTTGATTGTTTTCTTATGTCATATAATATGTGTCAAATATGATAGTAAACTGTATATCTTTGGGTTTTGGACTATTGATTGAATAAAACAAGGTATCCAAAAAAAAATCACTTTAGGCTTTGGTAAACTTTAATATGCATTCTACTCTATTTTTTGACATAGAGAAAATTATTAATCAATGAAGTGAGAACATAATTACCATATTGATTGATAATCAAAATTATCATTATTTGCAACCATGAAGATAAACTTTATTGATGCTTGGCAGGCAAATTTAAGTGTAAAGTAAGCACTTCAGTACTTGTAAAGTGATCACTCAGAGAGAATGTCAGAAGCTCATTCACGTCTCTGTCAGGTGTCATGCACACAATTGAAAGAGAGGCATAAAGAGGTCTGCCTGCGGAGGGAAGGCCTGACCTTGTGCTCGTGGGGCAATACTGGTAACTCTCTTCTATGGAAAGTAGCTAAGGTTTGTCCGAAAAGTTGCTAGATTTGCTGCGAGGTGCTCTTTGAAAAAAATAGTTGCTAAAGGGGTTTGAAAAGTTGGTAAATCTAGCAACAAAGATGCTAAGTTGGCGACACTGCCTGTAAATGCCCCCAGATGTTGTGATAGAAACTGTTCGTCCCAGTTGATTTTGAAAGAGCAACGGCCATTGGGGAAACTCACATTCATGGTGTAACTTCAGCACAGTCATTCAGTCATGGACATTTGTACATTTGACATTTTCTAGGACTGGCCTTGCTGTTGCGGTTCAGCCAAAAAGACATTTATAGATATCACCTTTGACTCTGGGGAAACTTGGATAGACATTTGTCACTATTTCCCGATGTTTTTAGACCAATCAGTTAATCTATTAACCGGGAAAATAACTGGTGAAATTATTGAAAATTTGCTGGTCCTACACTATCAAATGTGAGAATTGTCTACTTTTGTTTGTCTGTAAATTGAATATTTTAGTGTTTTGGACTGCTGCTCAGACAAAACAAGACATCTGATGGTATAACCTTTGGCTCTAGGATATTGTGATGGGCATTTTTCCCAGTTTTCTGATGTTTAATAAACCGAATGATTAATTGATTAATTGTGGAAATAATCTGAAGATTAATCATTAATAATAATAATAATTAGTTGCAACCCTAATACACACTAAACAGAAAGTACACTAATCTACAAAATGTCTTGACACAACTTCCATCATAATAAATAAAGTGAGTAGAAGGAAGTTGCAATAAAAACAGGGATGTGATGAGTGAATATATTAATTTCCCCTCTGTCAAGTCTCTACCCCAAGTTTGTGGAGATTGGAGCAGAGCTGTGTCAGAGGGTATCCAGTCACCACAGCAGCAGACACATGCAAAGTTTGAAAGCCAGCATGAGTCACGATAATCTTTCGGCATGTCATTCCGTCACTCACTTCAAAGCTGCTCTCTCACAGTAGCTACTAAAGTGGAGCCACATCTGTTTTATCCTTCACTTTTATCTCTCACTTACATGCTCACATACTCAGTTGTCTGTGTTCGTTTACATTTATGGCCGACCCTCGTTTGGTTCTCAAACTACAACTATGTTTACAGTAGGAGTATGAATGCATGCAGAAACTGTCACTGTAAATTGGCAAGAGTTGGGGGGGAAAAAAAAAACACCGGACACCTATTTTGACTCTAAATTGTTGAGTTAGTTCATGATATTTTAAGACTTTGATTAGTTGAGGAGTTTTTGAAGTAGTTCTGCTTCAAGGCTAGTCATCAGGCATGAAAATCAGCTAAATTCGGAACAAGAAGCTCTGTCTAAGGTAAAAAAAAAAAAAAAAAGGTATAAATGCCTTGATAATTCACAAGATTGCAATGCTTTGAAGTCTGACTCAGCCTCTGTGTGCTCTCTGTTTTCTTTTTCTTTCTCTCTTTTTCTCTGGTGTTCACTTTGCCTCAGATTGACCTTCACTTGTCCCCAGGGGGGTGTGTTCAGGTCGATACTGAGGATTTCTCCTGGTCTGTCCAGCAGACAGTATGGATGAGTGGAGCCAGACAGACAATCTACCCGCAGATATAGATCTCACTCACATTACTGCTGCCCATAATAGGCATGGCATTGCATCTCCAACAGACAAATATTCGCTGAAGCTGGACAAGGGCTGCCAGGAAGTAGACCAATCAAATCATATTGTCACCAGCTAGCCAAGCTTAATTTTAATCATGAGATTCTGGTGTGACCGCCTACAGGAGTCCATTTTGGGGAGGATACAGCAGGTCATGAGAAACCTCTGCATTTAGGGACGGGGTCAACTAGCTCCTTAGCCAAAGAGCAGAACCAGTTATGGTAAATGGTGCAGTATTTAGACTGGGATATTTACTGAGGTAAGATAAAGAGAGTCCATGTGCTTTTTAGCCTGATGATGTAACCTAATTGCTGTGTCCCCTGCTGTGTTAATGGGATTGACTGGTACTATCTAATCTTACTTTTAATCCAGATGAGGGAAAATAGCAGGCTGAACACCTATTGATAGCCTGTTTCTTTGTTTATAATGGCAGCGGAGTCTGTGTGTGTATTTTTATTTTACCTTGTATCGTGTTTCTGGCTGTGACATGTTCAGCAGTTTTTTTTGTGATTTTGTTTGTCCCTTGTCTCTGTTGGTGATTCATACTCTATCTTGTCTAGTCATGTCTTTTTTTTTTTTTTTTTTTTTTTTTTCCTTTTTGTGTAAGATCAGCACGCTGAAACTCAGATGTTTGTTATTCATCCGAATGGTAAACAAATAGCTCCAGTCATTGTGTTTTCTTTTGCTGTGGCTGAGCAAGTTATTAATTCCAGAAACACAAACAACAGTCTGTTGGCGCTTAAGGTTGAAAAGGCATGCGTGGTGTAGTTCTCCTGGTCTTGCACACTGGATTGGATTGCTTTGTGTTTGTAGTTCTCTGATAAATTGATTGTTTGCTCGACAGGGAGGATGGGCGATATTGTGTTTATATAATATTATAAAATTTTTGCAGTAACAATAATCATAATGCTATGATTAAAATACAGAAAATACTTTGATAGTTTTATTATTCATTTACTTTATTATTAAAACAACTCTCTAGTGTTTTGGCTATTCAAGGCTGTGCCAGTGAAGTTTATCTGTTTTTATTGTTTAAACCTCGGCTCTTCCACTCTTTGCCCCATGATTTCTCCTCTAGTACTCAACTATGTATTTCTGCTTGAGATTATGAAATTGCCTCTTTTGCTGTTAGAGTCTTCTTGGGTAACTCTTTATGTTACAGGTCCCATATTTCTCCAGATAATGTCCTAGAAAACTCTCCTTATAATTTCCTAAAGATTAACTCATATTTAGCTGTAAATTACTAGGATCTTTCCAAGAAAGGCCCACACAATTTGGTAGTAATTACGAAAATTTGATATGAAAAATAATTGTTAACTGCTGACCCGCATGGAGTGTGTTTTTATTTTTTTGATCATCGCTAGTTTGAAACAAAACACTAGGGAATTTGCAGCTGAAAACTAAAGCATGGGATTCAACCAATATGCAGCATAAATGTCAGTTAAATGAATATTTACTAGTTACCATGTAGCTCTATAATGTGTGGCAGTTCAAAGTCATGAAGACTTAAAATTAAGAATATTTGTTAGTCTTTCTTGGACACTCAGATGGATAGTAATGTCAGTTTATGAACTGTTTTTCACTTACCTACTGTATAACTTTTTGAAAAATGATGAGGAAAGTTTCCAGGAAATTAGCTGGAAAATACGGGACCTTTTTTAAAAAAAAGCATTACCTCTTCTTACACAGCTTTAGAGCTGAAACAGTTAATCAATTAGTTATTTGACGGAAATTAATTAACTAATGAATTAAATCATTTAATCAGTCAGAAATGAAAAATATATGCAAGTTCCAGTTTCTCTGTTTTACATTATTATTATTGTTATTAACTCAATATTTTACTCAATACTCAAAGTTTTTCACTGTTGGTCAGACAAAACAAGACATTTATAGACGTCCCCTTGGGCTTGTGATAGACATTTAGTACTGTTCATTTTGACACAAAACAATTAATCAGAGAAAAAATTAAGAGTGCCCAGATGTTACTGTTGTTTGTTTAAGATCTCACCTTTTAATAATCAAACAAATTCCACACTAGCGAGGTGAAATTGCTACTTATACAGTTGAGCTGGTAGCAATGTCCTTTTTGCTCTGAGCTATGCTTGTTGCTGCTGTATGTAAAATCATGATACAAATACTGTACATCAGCTTATCACAATCATTTAAATCAGGATAGTAGAGCCAAAACAGTTAGTCGCTTTATCAACTTCGTTATTACGCGCATTTTTCACTATTATCTGGCATTTAGATGCAAAATAAATTGAGTAACTGAGAAAATAATCAGCAGATTTATTGATAATGAAAGTAATTGTTACCTGCAACCCTACATGATATAGTTTTATCATTAGTGATGAGATATCATGATGTCATATGGTATTTAAATTGTATATCAAGAAAAAATACCAACCTTTTGCCAGTTGCAGCTTGTAAATTGTGTGTTTGTCTGTTTAATGTCATTATGATTTGAATGCTCAGGGTTTCTTCACTGGCATCACTTTGACCTCCAGTATCTTGTGACAAAGCACTGATTCTAATGAGCAGTAGGCACTAGTGTGACTGCAACTTAAATACTAAGTGCTGTGTGCAAGCAACCTTTCCACTTAGCCGCATGTGCAGAAAGCATCTGTTTCCCCCTCCTCTATTTGGAAGAACACCAAACCCCTTCACACACCCAGTGGAGGCCAGCCATACCATTCATTTCCAGTTTATCACACCTTACTTTTATGGGGCACAAATGTTTTGCCTCTGTGTCTCTTCTGATTAATCCACCAAACATGCATTAATTCAAGCTGTAGTGGGCTGAAAAACATTCACACACTCATTCTGTCCACACTGCTTTCTCCTCTTGGGTGTATCTCTTTCTACTTGGATACAAACACACACAACCACCCTGCTGCTTTGGCTGCTGTTGCCTGAGATAATTGGTCTGAGATCACAGCATCAGCCAGGCAGAACTCTCTTTGATGCCTTTATCCTCCATATGGTACTCGATACACACACAGATAAGGGGTCACTACAGTGAGAAGCAGTTATAGAGATACTGGTTTGGCTGCTGAATCGAAGTCTTTCGTCATTATTCAGGCCGACCATCTTCCTCTCTCCTGTGTGTCGGAGAAGAGAGGAGACTCCTAGCTTGTTTAACAATGATGTCACCACAGTACTGATTTATTGGATGAGGACTGGGAGGGGACTGTTGCATTTGTGTGTGCGTGCATGTCAGTCTGGCATCTCCCAGGGGAGTTCTTTTAAAGTGAGCGCAGCTGGTACCCCTAACAACATATCAGTGGGGGTGGGACAGGAAGTGAGGTCATGATCTCTCCAGCGAACACACGCTACATCTTGATGCAGTGGGGAGTTTCTGTCAAGGGAAAGTCCAGCCTTCTTTTCTTCTCCTCTGTGACAGTACAAATGTAATAAAGGGGAGGAATGAAGTGAAGGGTCAGAGCAGATCTTCACACCAGACCTCTCAGGGTAATGAAGTGTTTGGTATGAGACTGACACGTTGGCTTGCCAAACCTCCCCGCCTACAAAGCACCATATAACGTCCAGCCATGCAAAGGTATCATTTGGTGCACAGCTCCGTTTTTAAGTGGAGCCTGCACTCAGGCTGAACTTACCAGATATTGTCAGAGTGGTTCCTCCCTGACCGCAGGATCCCTGAGTGTGTGTGTGTGTGTGTGTGTGGGGGGGGGTGTTAGGATTAGTCTAGCCAGGGGTATGTATGTGTTAGCGTGTGTGTCACGGAGGGTGGGGTTACAAGAAAGAGTTACGATGAAATTCGGTTGCACTGAGTATGGGGGAGGTGGGCATGTTTACGTCAAGGGAGAGGGAGGTGGAAACTCTTTCAGCCTTAATTGAAAGGTCACCAGGGGTCAGCCAAGCAGCCAGTGATCAAACAGGGCCCACGTTGTCATGTGTCCAAAAACAGAGAGACAGCGTGGGTTTGTGCGGTTGTGAAATGATACTGTTTTTGTACCAAGTTTGTTTTTATCTTACCTTTGGGATATGAAGCTGAAATAGACTTATTGTTTGTATTTCAGCTTGTGATATAATGAACCTCTCAGTGTTTGAGCTGCCTGTTTCTACCCAAATCTACTTTAACCTCTGCGGGGTGGTTCATAGATGTTTGCATGTGTAAAAGCCTTTTTTTGAATATAGCATTTTTTACCTGGCTGTGTCCCTAATGCCTGCATGGAAGTTTAAAATTCTTAAGTGTCAATTAAAACCCATTTACAGTGTGCAATTTTGGGTTGTACCAGACAAAAGGTGACACTTGTCAGCTAAACGTAATGAATTTTTTTGCAGGACAACAGCTGATTTAGGGTTCGGACAATCAAATACAACCAGCTTGAAAATTCTGACAGTGTCCAAAATTTATGAACGAATTCTCACAGTTTGACTCCTGCTACAACACACATTTACAAACAGGAAAGGATGCAGAATAAACTGGTATTAATACACAGTGTAAACAATTATCTAAAACTCATTTTGCAAAATCGGCATGTCATTCTGCCATCTTTTCCCTGGCTGCAGCCAGTATTACACCATATAGTGTGACCACCATAAAGTGTGGCCTTGTTGAACCTTGATAGATCTTTTTATTGTTATTCTGTCTCTAAAAAAGGTGAGAGAAATGCCAACTACCCCATAATTACTGGGTGCAGCAGTTATTTTTAAATTTCATTGTAAAGGTCAACAGAAGCAAAGCAGAGTGAAGGTCACAATTGCTGACTATTCAACCAACAGCCCAAAATCAACTAACTAAAAAGTATTACTAGATAAACAAAATAGTTGCAGGTTAATTTCCTGTCGATCGACTAGATGATTAATTGATTAATGTTTAGCAGTCTGTTTTTTTTCTCTTTACAGCGTAGCACTATGAGGCATTCGTTGGACCATCTAAAACGGTTCAGAATTGATACGTACAGTCACACAGTTTGTGACCAAGATTTAATTAGACCAATATTAGTGTGAGCCTT